>NC_057794.1:568066172-568085000 GCF_018294505.1 Triticum aestivum
TGGTTCCATACGCGTGGATACCGGCAGAGAGATCGTGTGTTTGATCTTCATTCGAGGGAAAATTTCTCGCGGTTGGGAGGTTGTAAATCCTAGCTGCGGGAATCTGCACCAATGCATCTTTCGCTACACTCTGGTTGGTAACATCAGATCCAATCTTGCTTGCATCTTCATAGTGATCTTGTGAGTCTAATTCGTAGGACGGAAAACGGTTTTCCCTATGTTTCCCAACATAGGCAGCACCGCCGCCGCGGGCCATCATCTGCGGCTCCGACCACCCTCCATGCCACCTGGTCGCCCGATCTAGCCGTGCAATGCCTATAGCCGCTCACCACCGACCACCATAACGAGCCCGGAGAGCACACCACGTCCAGCATATATGTATGGCTCCCATGTCGCGACGCTCAAGAAAACAGAGCTCCAGGTGAGGTTGGCGCCCATGTTGGGTGCTCCTTTAAACAGAGGAGGCGCCAACGACCTCGCCCGACGAGCTCACCAACGAATTCCTTCTCTACCACCTTGGTTCCTCCACCGCCGATGAGGCTCTGGTCATCCTCCGACGACTCTGACCCAACCGACCAGCTTGCCTCCCTCCCTAGGTTAC
The DNA here is from genome assembly GCF_018294505.1 of Triticum aestivum. NCBI lineage: Eukaryota > Viridiplantae > Streptophyta > Magnoliopsida > Poales > Poaceae > Triticum > Triticum aestivum. Next base: position 568,066,774 of record NC_057794.1, read on the forward strand.
AACACGGTCGTCTCAGCTCCAAGAACTACAGGCGAGAGCCGCCGGTGTGCAGAGAGCTCAAAATGTTTGATAAAATGTCTGAGAGAAAATTGGTCAAAAGGGAGGAGGGTTGACTCTAATGGGTGGGCCCCATGCTCAACTTAACGGTCAAACAAGTTAGTGCCATGTTAGTGTTTACATGCGGGCCAGGCCTGTCATAATCAGGATTAATTTTGCCGAACCAATAACTAGTGCGAAGTGGTAGTATTTCTTGAAAAAAATTGTAACCCTAAAAACTGATAGAATTTTTGAACCTATAATGCAACTATGGTAGTTTTTTTTCTATTTATTCTTAAAAAAGAAGAACCTAAAAAGATTGGCCGAACAGTGGCCCGACGATGTGAGCTAAATATACCCGAATGGGGGCTGCAGACGCAATTCATGTACGCACACACTATCATTGTGATTGATTGCTTGAAAGAATGGACAAATTTTGTATTCAAAAGACATGGTTAAGGTTTGACCTTTGTTGAAAGGCCAGTTGATAGATCTGTAAAACAAAAGAATGATCCTAGCTATAGACCTGTGCAGCAAAGAGGCAAAAGAAAACAGAGCCTCGCATCTTTACATCTTGTAACCGAAGAAAAACTGTGAGTGTGAGGAGGTGATGCATGGTGTTGCTTGATCAATTAGCTAGCAGCAGTGCGTGGGAGGGCTGGACCCTGATTTGAGGTCGCGGAGCATCTCCGCCACCATCCCGATGCCGTCCCTGAGCCAGGAGGCGTCGCCCTTCAACGTCCTCGCCGAGACAGGCGCAACGACGCTGAACATGTGCACCAAGAACACGACCAGCAGCACCATCCTCATCAACGCCGCCATCGCTGCTGTTGCGCCAGAAGGGAGACGTGCAGCAGATTTTGATCTAGGAAGGAAAGGATTGCCTTGCTTCGTGCTCAGTGGCTTCAGGTTCCGAGCTTCAGCAGGGTTCTGATCTAAGTGAGAGCTTGGTTTGTTTCTGCTAAAAATGGAGATGGGTAGAATTGCATGATGGGCCTCGGGTTTATATAGACATGCAAGCGCATACGTGTGGTGCATTGGCCGGCCGTGTAGAATGGGTCACTGCTTCCGATCTCCCCACCTACTTTTGGCGTTCCAACCCTTTGACCATTGGACGGAGACCTAAGCACCGTTGATTTGCCTACAACAACTGACGAGTAGTCCTCTTGATGACGTCAACACTGCACGGTCAATCTTTCTCATGGGCATCGGTTAACAAGGACGATCCGTGGCAAGAGCCAGCGACCTCTAGTATATGTGTTCTGATTGGAATTCTATACACAGGATACATTTGGTCCAGTTCAGAGGAGCTATTTCTTGACTAAGTAGTACGGCAAGTGATCGATGAACTGTTCCCGTTGGCTACACTACATTAACAAGGACGCTACGCACGACCAGGACCAGCCCCTTGTACTCGAGGAATTCCAGCTTCCTGTCCAACAAATAATATTTGTACGTGTGCTTCCTTTTGACGTGAATTCAGGGTTCAAACTTCAAAAGCATGCATTCCTTTGACGTTAGTGAAGGTTTGTGCGACTCTTCCTCTGGTCTGATGCTTGCTACGTGTCCAACAAGCTGGAACGACTCAGACCAAGTACTACGCATGGTCCGCTGATCGATTCAGACCAAAACCCCGCGTCTGGATCGGAGGTCGGAGACCAAATTAAAGGCCAAGTGTTGGGGATCTGACGGCACATAAACATGAACGAGTCCTGCACAAATTCTCCGTACTTCTCCGCGTACGTCTGTCGTTTGAATCGTTTACCAAGGCCACTGGACACAAAGAATAGCGGCACGCCACGTCGCTCTGCATCCATCGATATAAACCAGGTGTAAGGGCATCTCTACAGTCACTCTTAAACTGTCCGCACCCGTCCGGATCGTAGCTGTCCGGACTAATTCTATCATCTAATGTGGTACCTATCGATCGCGGAGTGATTCAGACGTCTTTTTTGTCGCAAATTGGAAGCAAACTGTGAGGCTTTGCGGGTTCCAGATCACTGCAACGTAGGACTCCGACACTCTCGGTCCATTCAAATCCTCCCTCTCGCACTCATTCTCTTTCACTCCGCCCCTTCCCCCTTACTTTGTATCCGCACCCTTCTCGTCTGACCATTGTACTCTCCGGCTACCGCACAGGCATTACCGGACGTCCGCAATCCCCACCCACCCGCCCGCTCGCCTTGTATTACGGCGTCGTCCATAGTCAGGTACCCTCCGCCCGCGTCGACGTCGTCCATGGCGAACACCATTCCCGACAGGTGTTCAGTCAAATGTCATTAAGCTTATTTTTGAACTTCATGTCATTTTGTAGAGTAAGAAGGACGGCGGGGTACTCGATGAAGGAGGATGAGTTGTGTGTGTGGTTGACCATATCTACGAACTCCATAGGCGGGAGCAGAAGGGGGGGTCTTATGGCAGCATGTGCACTGGACGCAGATAATAGCAGCACACCACTTCGCTATGCATGCATCTATATAAACCATCCCGTATGTTTATGATGCCGACACAACAATATAATTTTATTTTTTCATGTCACAAAAATTGATTCCTACACCAATGGCACAAAACATCTAGTACCTTCCCTACACCACCCGGCCCACATGTAGGAAGATGTCTCACCAATATTGAAACAAGCTACTTACTAAGCCGGCATCATCATAAACTAACCAACAAAGAATGAAGTGCATTGAAGATCGATATGAGAAGAAGCTTGGCTATTGGAAAGGCAAGCTTATGTCTTATGTGGATCGACTGATTCTAATAAATTCCGTGCTTACAAGCATGTTAATGTTTCTATTATCCTTCTTTGAAGTACCCATGGGAGTATGGAAATGGTTGAAATTCTATCGGTCACAATTTTTTTAGCAAAGTGATGAGAATATATCAAAGTACAGACCAACTAAGTGTGACATCCTTTACGGGCCAAAAGACCAAGGGGTTTAGGTATCGAAAACCTTGAAGTAAAGAACATGTGCTTACTCAGTAAATGATTATATAGGTTGTCTGCACGAGGCGATAGTGTGTGGATATAGTTATTGCGTAACAAGTATTTATAGTCCAAAATCTGGCACAAGTCACGGCGCGCAACCGAATGACTCCTTTTTGAAAGAGGCTTGTGAGCACGTAGTGGGCATGGCATCACACTAATTCTTTATCTTTTGCGGGGGAGTGTGAATAAACAATGTGTAGAGGGCATGCATGACAGTACGTAAGAACAATTAGCTGGTGTAGATTCTTTCTTTCTTTCGGGGGGTGGGGGATCAGCTGGTAGATTCTGGTGGACCATGTGAGCAAGTTGTTAAAAGGAAGCTTAAGTAATCCCTATCTCTGCTACCTAAAAAAACATAAGGTTCCTGCTCCACTCACTTCTTCATCCAACCTCTCTATAGATGCCCCTCCCCTCCTGTTAGATTTTTTCCTCCCATCTCCGATTTTCTCCTAAATAATAATATTCTTTGGTAAGTCTATAAATTCTTACAAAATAAGTGCTTAACGATAATATGGCATTTTCTCTGATCTTTCTTCTAAATAATTTTTTTGGTAAGTCAATAAATTCTTACCAAATAATTCCTTAACAATAAGATGGCAGGTAAATCACGGCAAATTGCATACAAAAACTTGCTAAGATGTAACAATAAATGTGCAATCACATGCTAATCTACTATATTGTTTATACTCTCATTGTATCACACGAGCAATTATCTAGTAAAGTTTAAAAGAATTCAATCACATCACTTATGTAAGAAGTCATTTCAAATGTACTATACAAACATGATGCACAGACACGCTAGTAGAGTTAGAACATCTACAGCCGGGCTCCTCAAACTTCTCTTATATGTCTGGGCGGAAAGCCCGGTAATTGACCGGTCGCAAAATCTCGACCAGTCGTATCCCTCATATCGGCCCTATATGCCTTGCTGACCGGCACTCCTAATATCCAAATCATATCTAGGGCGGATATGAGGAGGCCCGGATGCGCCCAGGCGCATCCGCCACGTTGGACTGATGTGCAGGATCCACGTCGACACTCGTCGAAACCCAACAGTCCGGTGAGAACGCCGCTCCGACACGCTGACCGAGCAGCCAAATCCGGTCATTTAAGTTGGACGGGGACCCCAACCCTAGCACCACTCCCCATCCATTCGTAGCTCGGAGCTTGTCGTCCACCTATGGACATAGCACGGCAGCAAATCAACACTTACGCAATGCTCACTCTATAGCACCAGTTAGAGCTCTTTGAGGAGATCCGGGCCCGACGCAAAGCTCAGATTGTGGCTACCCTTCCTTCAGACTCCTTGGAGGAGGAGAGGGGAGGAGGAGGAGGAGGAGAACGTGGAGCAGCAGCCGCCGGATGAGGAGACGGAAAAGGAGGAACGCAAGGCAGATCTGGTGCCTCCGACTGCCGGATTCGGCATGGCCGACACACTGGGCAAGTTTGAGGTCGCCCAAGCGGAGGAGGCAGCGGAGCAGTAGGCCATACTCGATTCTATCCGCTCGGAGGCAGAGGTGGAGGCCAACCACTGCTTCCTCCGCAAGGCGAAGCCGAAGGGCGACAAACTCTTCACCGACATGGAGTCCAACGAGGAGTCGTAGCTGCGGGCAGCGGCCAATGACCAGGAGGTCGTCTGCATGTCTGACAACAAGTAGTTTTGGCTAGGTTTATCTATGTAGTACGTAGTTTTTGTGTTGCATAGTGTAGTATGAATTTGAGGTACGCAATTGCATCGGACGCAAAATTGAGAAATGGCCGAGCCATCTCTGTCGACGCGTCCGTAGACATATGAGGGGTGATATTTGTCATATACGCCTACAGATGCTCTTAGAAAGGTCAAGCTATGGCGAGTGACCGAGATAAACTATTCATCCAAATTCCGGTTGGGTTCTTAGTCAAAAACTTCTTAAATGGTAAAAATGAAGCATCAGATTTGAGGGTTTTGTCTTGGTGTCTAATTTTTTATACGTATGAAGCATAGATGAGAGCTGCGATAGAGGATAATATTTTAGCATTCTTGTGCGATGTAGTATCACTTTTATACTACTAGAAAAAGATGATCACAATGCTTTCCCTCAAAAAAAAAGAGCTAGTGTTTGCTCAAAAAGGAGAAGGGGATGATCACAATGTGGAAGTTGGCCAACATTGAGTTGCGAGCTAGTGCCGAAGGCGGCAACGTAACTGCAATGCAATGTTGTACACCCATCGGCGGCCACCGCCAATATCCATGAATTTTGAAAACACTAGAAACAGATCCCTGAAAAAACTAGTTGTTAGTTTTGGCAGATATAAAATATGTTATTACAAAAAAAAGATGAACATCTCAAAATGTTCATGGATTTAAATTTTTCATCAAATTAGAAAGAAAATGCTCGTTAATATAAACAATATTCGTGAATTTATCAAATGTTGATATATCAAAATTTACAGGAGTTTTACAAGTGGAAATGAAATAAAAACTAGAAACAAAAAAGGAGAACAAAAAAAAACTACAAGGACCGGCCCAGGTAGCAGCGTTGTGATTGACTGTCTATCACAACGAGCAACATATAGAAAGGCTAATCCTATTCCGGGCGTAGGTCGGGGAATAGCAATCAAAAGTGTACCCCTCGCACGCCCATTCCAGGTTTTTCCTCGCATTCCCTGAATCTTTTTCACTTTTTTTTATTATTCCAGGTTTTCTTTCGTTTTATGGTTTTTTATTATTAATAGTAGTACTATTATTTACTTATACTATTTATTTTTCGTTTTTGCTTCCTTTTTATTTTATTATAAAAAACGTAAACATTTTAAAAAAAATCAGAACTTGAACTTTTTAAAAACCGTGAATTTATTTTGAGATTCATGAACAATTTTTTAAAAGTTGTGACCGCTTTTGAATTTGATATTTTTTTCCTGAAATTCGTGACATTTCTTAAAACTTCGTGAAAGTCATGAACATTTTTTCAAAACTGCCAAATGTGTTTCAGAAATTCGTGAATATTTTTTTAATTCTTGATAATTATTTGGAATTCGTGAACATTTTTTAAACTTCCGATTTTTTTGAAATTAGTGAAAAAAATAAACTCACGAACCATTGTTTGAACTTTATGAAGATTTTTGAATTCGCGACCATGTTTTGGAAATCATGAACAATTTTCGAACGCGCGAACATGTTAAGAATTCTTGAACATTTTTTGAACAGCAAATTTTTTGAAATTCATGAACATTTTTTAAAGTGCCAAACATTTTTTGAATTCTCAAAGATTTTTTAAAGTCTTGATTTTTTTTGAATTCATGGTCATTTTCTTAAAATTTGTTAATATTTTTGAATTTACGAACATTTTTTGCAAATAAGGAAACAAAAAAAACAAATTCAGAACTTTTGAAAAATAGTAATGAAAAAGCAGGGGCGCCCGCAATGGGTCGACCTAAAGTGTGCGGATGGGTTTGTGATTGCTGGTTCTCCTCGCACAGGTCGGGGAATGGGCGCACTCACATAGAAAATATTGCTTCTGCTTCTGCTTCCGCTCGAACCTAATCAGCATTATATTTGCTTAAGTTGCCTCGGTTTAGAAAAAGAACAAGTCAATTATTTCAAACACTCTAGGTATTAGCAGCAGGCGCTATTTTTAATTGTATGCATTTTCAAACCTTTTATTCTGTGTTTGGGCTGTAATTTGTAAGTTTGTTTCCTTTGTAAAAAACTAAGGGATGCTTTGCTGCCTGCACACTGTTTTCTTGGCGTTTCTCCGAGGAGATTGTATTCGTTAGCTGGTGAGCTGATATATTTGTGGTATGCACCTCGGTTGAACGGATATTTTGTGTCTGTGTCAAACGTGATGACGGGAACGGTGCTTGAGTCCACACCGGTTGCATGTTAATATAGATGGCTTGGAAGCCGAGTTGGCTTGGAAGCCAAGTTGTACAAGATGCAGGTATCCGTATACAATACTATACGCTATATGGTATACAAAAACTAAAATTACATTTAACACTCCCCCTTAATCTAAGCCTTTGAAAGGTTTAGATTACGCTTAAACTCATCTAGTTGCTTCACTGAAAGTGCCTTTGTAAAGCCATCTGCAACTTGATTTTTGCTTGAGACAAATCTGATATTCAGTAAATTTTCAGCAACTCTCTCTCTCACAAAGTGAAAATCTATCTCAATATGCTTAGTGCGAGCATGAAACACTGGATTAGCAGACAAATAGGTAGCACCTAAATTGTCACACCAAAGACATGGTTTTTCCTTCAATTTAACTCCAAGTTCACCAAGGAGAGCTTCAACCCAAAATAACTCTGTTGTAGCATTTGCTAAAGCTTTGTATTCAACTTCAGTACTGGACCTGGATACTGTAGCTTGTTTCCTAGCACTCCAAGAGACCAAGTTTGGTCCAACAAATATAGCAAAACCACCTGTGGATCTTCTATCATCAAGAGAACCTGCACAGTCTGCATCAGAGAAAGCACTAAGAAATATAGAAGAAGATTTGACAATTGTGATTCCAACTTTCAAGGTATCCTGTATGTATCTCATAATTCGCTTCATAGCTGACCAATGTTCTGTAGTTGGAGCATGAAGGAACTGACAGACTTTATTCACTGAATAAGATAGATCTGGACGTGTTAATGTCAAATACTGCAATCCTCCAACAATACTGCGATACTTGGTGCTGTCATCAGGACCCAAAGGTGTACCATCAGTAAGAGATAATTGTTCTGTAGAAGACAATGGTGTAGGTGCAGCTTTGCAACCAAACATACCAATCTTTGCAAGTAAATCCTTTGCATACTTTTCCTGTGTAAGAACCAAACCGGTTCCAACGTTCTTAACTTCAATACCAAGAAAGTAATGCAAATCACCTAGATCTTTGATAGCAAAGTTCTCACTTAAATCTCGAAGCAAAACCGTAATAGCATAATCAGAGGAGCTTGTTACTATAATATCATCAACATATATCAATATATAAATTGTGATGCCTGACTTGTTGTAGAGAAACAATGAAGTATCAGCCTTTGAGGGTATAAAACCAAGGTCACTCAACTTGGCACTGAGTCTAGAATACCAGGCTCTAGGTGCTTGTTTCAGTCCATAAAGAGCTTTGTCAAGTCTACAAATATGATGCAGAGCGTGAGGATTTTCAAAACCTGGAGGCTGTCTCATATATACCTCCTCTTCCAGAACACCATGAAGAAACGCGTTCTTGACATTTAGCTGCCGTAAACTCCATCCTCGAGAAACAGAAAGAGCCAAAACAATTTTAATAGTAGCAATTTTAACCACAGGGCTGAAAGTATCCTCATAATCAATTCCATACCATTGTTTGAATCCTTTTGCAACCAATCTTGCTTTGTACCTGTCAATAGAACCATCAGCTTTCTTCTTGACACGATATACCCATTTGCAGTCAATTAAATTCTTGTTGCTGCTTGGAGGAACAAGATGCCAAGTCTTGTTCTCAATTAATGCATCATACTCTTCTTGCATTGCTTGACGCCAGTTTGAGTCATTTAACGCCTCCACAAGTGTGCATGGTTCACCTCCTGTAGAAGATAACATGCACCATCGGACAGTGCCGTCAGTATATTGTTTTGGCTGTCGTATACCTTTCTAAAGACGTGTACGAACTCCAACAGCAGCAGGTTCAGAAGGTGGAGGTGGCGGTGAAGGTGATGCATCAGCTTCTGAATTCGCTTCTGAATTTTCACTCCCATCTTCATTTTCTGAAATACTTCCCCCCTCAGCAGTTGTGGCCACAGAAGAGGCAGAGGAAACTGCGGCCGACAGCTGACCAGAGGAGACAGGAGACCGGGGCGACGTCGGGGTGTGTAGAGGCGGGGACCGCGGCGACAGCGACCGCTCAGGAGGGGCACCCGAGCTGTCTGCTGCGCGTCGTGAGTGGCCAGGGGAGCGTGCGGGAGAATCCTCCTCGGGCTGGCCGTCGTCGAGATCAGTGCTGGCAGTAGAATAATCAGGCGCATCCACCTCAATATCAGTGTCTGTTTCGGCATTTTCTGCTGGATTTTCACTTGCAATTTCTGAACCATTGGGAGAACCATTTGGACTGAAATTTTCTTCGGGATCCTCTTCTACCTGTTGCACATCAGTTATTGGCACAATAGGAGACACATAGTTATCAATATTAGGTGCACCCTCATGAGAAAAGGAAGTGGAATATGGAAGAAGTAAGATTTGTTGTTTTAGGAGGGCACCGGCATTGGGATGAAGGGAGGCAAAAGGAAAAACATTCTTATCAAAAACTACATCACGTGAGATATAAATTATTCCTGTTGAAACATCAAGACATTTGACACCCTTGTGAAGAGGACTATAACCAAGAAAAACACACCGTTTTGAGCGAAAAGCAAGCTTTCGCTTGTTGTAAGGACGAAGATTTGGCCAACAGGCACAATCAAAAGTTCGAAGAGCATCATAATTTGGTTTGACATGAAGGAGACGTTCAATAGGAGTGTCAAAATTTAGGACTTTGCTAGGAAGCAAGTTTATGAGAAAGGTGGCAGTTATAAAAGCTTCATCCCAATATTTTAAAGGCATGGAGGCATTGGCAAGTAATGCTAGACCAACTTCAACTATGTGACGGTGTTTTCTCTCAGCAGAACCGTTTTGTTGATGAGCATGAGGGCATGAAACATGATGAGTGATGCCAACCCTTTGAAAGAAACCATTTAACTTTTCATACTCGCCTCCCCAATCGGTTTGCATAGTAATAATTTTCCTATCAAACTTGCGCTCAACATATTGCTGATAATTAAGAAAGGCTTGATAAACATCAGAACGCTTCTTAAGCAAATATATCCAAGTAAATTTACTGAAATCATCGATAAAGTTTACATAATATGTATGTTTTCCCACAGAGAGTGGGGCAAGACCCCATACATCAGAAAAAACTTGCTCCAAGGGAGCAGTGGAGACACTAGAGGAAACATGATATGGCAACTGATGACTCTTAGCTAACTGACAAGAATCACAAACATATGGAGTACTCTCTGGGGTGTAAGCTATTTTATTTCTCCTAAGAACTTGCTGAACGACAAAAGAAGAAGGATGTCCTAAACGCCGATGCCAAGTAGAGGATGACGGCTTTATTGTGAAGAAAGCATGCTTGGAAGTCTCATGAAACATAGGCACCAAAGGATAGAGTCCACCATAGCAAGGGCCCCTAAACAGAGTTCTTCAAGTTGCCTGGTCCTTGATTAAAAAGAAGAAAGGATGAAACTCAATAAAGACAAGATTATCAAGAGTAAATCGATGAATAGACAAAAGGTTCTTAGATGCATTTGGAACAAGAAGAATATTTTTAAGGTCAAAGGAGCCATGAGGGGTACGTAACATTGAATCACCAATATGACTGATGTTCATACTTGTGCCTTCAACAGTGCGCACCTTGTCTTGCCCATGATATTTGTTGGCGATGAGAAGCCTGTTCAGCTCACTAATGATGTGATCGGTGGCTCCAGAATCAGCATACCAATTTGTGTCAACACCATATGGGGCAGCAGCAAGAAGTGCCCCCTTTTCTGCATCATCTCTCACATCATCTCTCTTTTTCTTGTCATCAGCATAACGCCACCAACAATGACTAGCAGGGTGTTCATGCTTCTTGCAAATCTGACAATCGGTGTCAACATACTTGGTAGGGTACGATCTGGGCGACGTCCACCACCATCATTACGCCTATCACGGCGATCATCACGCCGGTCTCCACAGCGATCATCATCTCTACGATCATCACGACGCCAACCACGGTCATCATCTCTACGGTCATCACGGCGCCAACCACAGTCATCATTGCGGCGCTCATCACGACGCCAACCACGGTCATCATCATTGTCACGGTATCGATCACCACCACCCCTCCACGGTAGGAACAACCACTGTCAGGGCTGCGACCACGGAGAGGAGGAGGAGGAGGTGAGTAACGACGTGGAGGTGGAGTGCGACCACGTGAGCGCTCATAGCCCCAAGGAGCCAGATTTGCAGAGGAAATAAACGAGCCATTCTCTTCAACTCCATTGCGCATATCATATCCACATAACTGCTCATAAAATTCATCTATGGTGGTGCTAGGGTTTCCATGAACTGTGGTGATAAGAGAGTTGTATTCACCTTTGTCCAGACCATGCAGAAGGTAACCTAGGAGCTCATCATCTCCAATCGGTTTTCCAAGTGCTGAAAGCTCGGAAGCGAAGCCTTTCATCTTGGTGTAGTACTGATTAGCAGTCATTGTCAGTTTCTTGGTGTCGTTGAGCTTCTCACGCAGATGTTGAGCCTTGGTGCGAGATGCTGTTTTGAACATAGTGTTAACGGCAATCCACGCCAAAGCAGTAGTATCCATGCCTAGAACATGCGACAGAATCTCTGGAGAGAGCGAATTCAGAAGAAAACGCAACACCTGTTGGTCCCGAGCAATCCAGGCCACATACGCAGGGTTTTCAGCTTCGATCTTCGTCCCATTGGAGCCATCAGACTCGGTGATCTTGGCTGGAGCACGGTCAGAGCCATCGAGAAGGCCCATAACATTGGCGCCACGGAACGCCGGAACGATGAGGGCTTGCCATAGCAGAAAGTTATCTCGCGTCAGAAGCTGAGTTGGAGGGCTCCCGAGGGCAGCGGCCAGGGCTGAAGTTGATGTCGACGAGCTCATGGTGTTAGATCGGATCGGAGGTTGTTTGTTTGGTTGTTGATGCGGCGGCGGCGGCTTAAAGGCAGCAGCGACGGCGAGGTTGTTTGTCTAGGTTGTTGATGCAGCGGCGGCGGCTTGAAGACAGCAGCGGCGGCGAGGTTGTTTGTTTGGTTGTTGATGCGGCGGCGGCGGCTTGAAGGCAGCAACGGCGGCGAGGTTTTGTTTGTCTTCGGCGGCGGCGGCGGCTGGAGAGCGGCGGCGGCGGCGGCAGCTAGGTCACGGGAGGAGGGGCTCTGATACCATGTCAAACGTGATGACGGGAACGGTGCTTGAGTCCACACCGGTTGCATGTTAATATAGATGGCTTGGAAGCCGAGTTGGCTTGGAAGCCAAGTTGTACAAGGTGCAGGTATCCGTATACAATACTATACGCTATACGGTATACAAAAACTAAAATTACATTTAACAGTCTGAACCATGCCTCGTCGCCATTTGTGGCTTGAGGTTCGACTAGGCGAGCTGCTTGTGTCCTTGTAGTTGTGGTGTGTGAACTGTATGCTGAAAAGCGTTGTATCAGTCGCTTGGCTCTTCCTCTTTGCTACTGATACACCTCTCCATTGTGTATCCTTGAAAATCAGGGGGCATAGGATTATCTGGGCAGACTTAACTCTCCAATCTGGTGATGATGATCCACTGCTTGAGGCGATAATTTCAGTTCGACCAATCCTCACTAATGTTATGATTCCTTTGTAAAAATAAGTTTTCTCGTCACCCTTCATAGATTGTAACTGCATTGGGATGAATAATTTTTGGTTCAGTCCCAATTTTGTATGACGCCCTGCTTGCTATAAGGACTGCTAGCCTTGGTTTGCAGCCTATTATATATGCACTCGCAGATTAATTGGAAGCTAATAGGCTAACAAATTATGTAGCAATTACAGCTACTTGCGCCAGTAGCTTGTTTGCTCTGCGAGTGAGTTCTTCAGAGCTTCTATTCAATTCTGTTCACCTACTCAATGGAGCTACTATGTTTATCTATTGGTCTATACATACATGTAAGAACTTTAAGCTGGCCTACTGCCACTTCATGTGTTAGCTTACTTTGGTTTCGGTGGGTTTCACGAAGGACATAAGTTTTGGTTATAGTCGATGCCATCGGCGCAACAAGTCATCTAGTGACCAATTGTTTGACCAGATGGCCAGATCTGGACAAGAAAGCACACAATACAGCTCAGCTTCAAAGTAAAAAAGGGGGATCTTATTCTTCATCCAATCAAAAGTTTGGTATCCCAGGAATTCGGTGACACAAAGATAATCGCGCATGAATCTGCTAAAATCGCTCATGAGGTAGGTAGGGCAGGCTGTGCTATTCTCTGAATGTTTTTCGCATGGAAGGATCCGTTCGACGGGCAGTGGCATAATAGGCCTGGCGTTGATCTGCATAGTTTACTCCTTCCCGTCAGCCGCGCGGAGGGAGCCGAGCTGCACCGGCGCCTGTGTGGACACCACCTTGGACGATCCATACAGGGCGACGTCCTTCCCCTCGGTCCTCTCCTTCTCGATCTGCTCCTTGATCCAGAAGTAGGTGAACCTTAGGCCATCCTGCACAGAATTCATAGGTATTATTATTAATTATCTTCGACTTCCTGAGGATTTTACTGAAGCCATCATAACAGGACCAGCCTGCATCTGTGCTAATGTAAAGAGCTTCAGGTGTTATTATCATGTGGCGTTGGAATTGTCAGTGTTTGACAATTATGCTGCATTACCTTGAGCCTCATTGTGGGGGCCCAGCCAAGCTTCTCCTTGATGAGTGTGTTGTCAGAGTTGCGGCCACGGACACCCTCTGGACCAGGGATGTGGTGGATGGGCAGCTTCTTGTCCTCGAAGCCGAGAACAATCTCAGCCATCTCGTTCATGCTCACCATTTCATCGCTTCCGATGTTCACGGGCTCGCAGAAGTCTGACTTTGTCAATCTACAAAGTACAGTTTGTCAATATGTTGATTTATCATTTCTGCCAAGGCAGTAGTTTTTAATTGATATCTTCTTGATATTAATATATTCCCTTTATCGGGTAAAACAATGTAGTTCTGTCTGGTATAATGTGGATAATGTGACGAGTAGCTATATACCTCAGAACACCCTCGACGCACTCGTCGATAAAAGTGAACGATCGAGTCTGGAGACCATCACCCCACATCTCGAACTGTTCGGTGGAGGTCTGAGCCTTTCTACAGAAGGCAGCTGGTGCCTTCTCACGACCGCCTAACAAATTGCAAAATTGAATTATTTTGCCTCAGGGTGACATTATGATCGAGCTTGTGGATTTACCTTTCCATGTTCCAAAGGGACCGTAAATGTTGTGAAAACGGCCAATACGGCACTCAATGTCAAAGTCCTTGGTGTAGTGCTTGCACAGCTCCTCGGTCGCGAGCTTCTCCAAGCCATAGGCATCTTGCGGCTGAATGGTAGCACAGTAATAAAGGAAGTTAAAATCTGGATATTTTAACACATCTGAGTATAATACAAAATGGCATCAATTTCCTATGAACTCACCTCAGCAGGCCAGGCATCAGCTTCCTTCAAGCTCACATTTGTCTCAAGTTGTTTGAATTCAGGATAGATGCATGCGCTCGAGGCATAGAAGAACCTGCAGGACCAAAAAAAACAAAATTGAATCGATATGGGATACGTAAGTTATTTGGATTTGAGGCAATGTACTTGCAAAGTAGACATGTACTTGAAACAATTCGAAAGGAAAACAGAGTTAATTCTGATATCGTAGCAGCACTACTTTTTTTCTTAAGTTCAGTTTGGTAGCGTCAATATCAACTCGACAAGAAACAGATCTGGATATGCCACTAATGAATATATTTGTCAAATGCAAGCATGCATCTTTAACAAAGCTTCTAAAGACCACCATGCACATTAAATGTCTACTCCAGGTTTTATCACTCTTGCCTGAGAAAGCTTTTCAAGTAATTTCTGAATTCCAAATAAACCCTTTTCAAGTAATCTCTGGACAAGCTCATAGCACACTTCAGCTAGATGGGTAAATGAAGTTACAAACCTCTTCACGCCGTTGATACGCCCGGCCTCAAGCATGTTGAAACTGATCATGGTGTTGTTGTACATGATAACAGAGTGGTTAGACTGAATGAACCCCATGCCTCCCATATCAGCAGCGAGATTGAAGACATGGTCGACATTGGTGGTGACCTTAAGGCAGTTGTCCATGACCCTGAGGTCAGCAAGGTGGAACTCATGGCAGAACATGTCCTCGGTCATATGCTCGTTCTTCTTCCAGTCTGAGGCAATGATGTAGTGCCCCTCACTCTTCAGACGGCGAGCAATATGGGATCCAATGAAACCACCAGCTCCAGTGACCGAGATTCTCAGCTTCTCAGATGGCCAGTACAGCTCCCTCTCCAGCTCAGCATAGGTGTACTCGCCATAGGGAGTTCCAGTCTCGTCGGTGCTCCCCATTCTGTTGTTCAAAGAATTTGAAATAAAAATGAGTAACACTAGAAGTCAAATTGATATGAAGCATTACTGAATTTCCCTTCAGATAGGCACTTAATTCGAACTAGGACACAAAAAAATATCATGGAATTAAGAGGGAAAAAACTGCTAAGATTGAACAGAGTACATCAGTAAACATCCACTGCTTAGAGGGCTGCTCATTAATTCCTTGTCATGTGTCTCAAATATTTCAAACAGAAATGTTCTGTGGAGCCATGGTCCAGCCAAATCTATGTTCAGCACACACACCTATCGACAGCTTTTACAGGGATCTGTGTCTGGCGAGCATAGTAAAGCATGGGGGGATCATCAACTGAAGGTTGGAAGGCCTGCAGCCGCTAATTAAACCTACTGTAGGCCAACACCGTTGGGAATAAAATATCCAACTTGCTTCGAACAACACTAATGCTGTGTACGATGCACCAGCACTGTCCACATTACTGTATTGCCTCATCCTGTAGTCAGCTGTGGCCATATAACTGGACAGTACTAATAAGCTGAATTAACATGATTTACCAGTAATATCCTACGAACCAAAAGAGGCCTAAACTGTCAAGGTCACTAGTCTCGCTGTGTTGTCGATGCGGCCTCAAATTTTTTTTTCGAGCATTGCTAATCTTTCTAGACCGCCATGTACGATTATACAAAAAAGTTCTGCAGTGTGTTGGTTCAGTTTCATCATCAGTTATCCTTGAAAAACAGTTGTTTTGCATCAGCTTTTTATTTTGAAATGGCAGGTCAAAACTGATTTTTTGTCCACACGAGCTTGATTCGCAATAACTCTTTTTATGCCAGGAGTGTCGCCTCTACTGAATGCGATATCCTCCTTTGACCAAGTCGAAAACACAATAGTTAGACAGATGGGACGACTTGGAGGTATTCTCAGGTTCTCACAACTGAACAAGCTAAACCTGAAACCTTCTGTATGGTTGGCGGGTACCTTCGGCTTAGAAAATATGTTGAGGGAAGACGAACAGTGCCGACAGGCCTGACCAGAACACTATCAATTGTGGCAGCCCATCACGTCAAAAAGAAAACGAGCCCGGGAAGGCCTGCGAGTACGAGCAACCTGACGGGGAGATGGATTCAGGCAAACGGTGCAAGATCAAGAAGTTTGGAAAATGCTGACAGTGACAGGGGCCGGATCCACATGAGAGCTGTACGATCTTTCAAAAAAAAAAACATGAGAGCTGTACTAGATCGGACGGTGGGTTCGGGGTCAAAACAGAATACTATGGCTGCACATGGTTCAACCAAGCACTACTCCTTGACAGAATCTTTGGGGCTAATGGCGATACACTGATACTAGTACACATGAACAGCGAGCACCCGCCCGCCTGCTGTCCAAGTCAACCACAGAACTTCCTGCGATTCATGGCGCCTAATTGTACACACGCCCATGCCCGGTACCAATCCATAGCAGCAGGAATCGTGCACCAAGCAATACATACATGCAAATTACTACGAGGCAGTTCATAGTTCATACATACATACACCCAAGCAGACTCAGATGGCGATCATGGAGGGATGCATGAGGAGCTTACCTTGCCGGAGGTGTCGGGGCAGTCGTCGGCGGTGGGAAGGAGGCGGCGGCGTGGTCTCCCTTTTTCTCGTGGGGCTGGCGGGAGGGGGACAAAGGAGGCGAGGCGGCGGTGTGCGGCCCTGGATGGATGGATGGATGCACTTCCCGCGATCTAGATCGGGTTATGTAGGGGATGATGATGGGTAGGTAGGTGGAGGGAGACCGAGGAGGGAACGAGACAAGACAAATAGTATACAGGAGGAGGATGGAGGGAGGGAACGTGCGTCAGGCTCGGCGGCACGTTGCCTCCGGCTGCGCCAATGGCAGCCAGGGGTCGTGGCTTGGTGCACGTTACCTTCGGCTGCGCCGGTGGCAGCGAGGGGTCACGGTTTGGTCTGCGCTTCGTCCCGGTCTTCGCGGTGCTTTGCGACCGGTGGTATCGTCAAGTACGTAGTACTGAAGTTGATGCATGTGGTCTAGGCTATGATTGCCCTTTGACGGCGTTTTTGTGCTGTCACGTCGACGCAACGGTGCCAAGGTGTTTGCTGTATCCCCATCACATGTCTGCTCTTGCTCATTTACTTACATCTTGTAAGGTGTTGAAAGACTTCATAGGCACCGAACCAACCTGTGGTTGGATGGGTAGAGGGATTGTGTATCTCCAGCCCACATAGACGCAAGCGCTCATAATACTTACGTGCATATATTCACCTCTATGAACGCACACATGTACATCCTATCCCTATGAGCATCTCCGAAAGACTGAGCCGACATATCATCTTGAGATTTTACAAAGTCACTGTAGACGCCTCGTAGTCGAGGGGAACGTCTTCTCCCACTGAACGTGCATCGTCGGAAATCTTGAAATAAGTTCAGAATAAATGTAAGCACTAGCATTTGAACCTTGATGAGCTGAGGATCAGACCGAGCCTTGAGGGGTGGGGGGTGAGAGGGGCATATACCCCGGGCCCCATGCGCCAAGGGGGCCCCCAAAATGCCAAAATATCACGTAATATTCCATGTTATTTTCTTCTTTAATCAAAGATTGCATTCTTTAATCTACTATCCCAAAATAGGTATCTCTTCCTCATTTACCCTAATTTTCTTCCTACTTTGGATAAAGTTGAGAGACGAGACTTGCCTGCTCCTCCAGCGTGCGTCCATCTGTGCTCCCGCATACGTGGCATGATTTGATTGGAACAAAATAAAGCCCGGCCCCATCCCCTTAAAATCAGGGGGGAGATGATTAGATTATAAAGAAAAAAGAGAAAAAGACAGCCGTAGGATGAAGTGTGAGCACGGATGGAAGCATGGGGAGGGAGCAGGCAAGCCGGATCCAAAGTTGAGAGCCCGCGCGCAGGTACGATTGATAATATGCCAATTACTATTGTGTGCAATTAATTAGTGGTAGTTATTTCCGTTTAAACAATAGAGGTAGCTATGGAAACATATCTCTCATGATTTTGTTCCTTAATCTATGAGAGTACTAACAACCAGATCACACACGGGGTTGGAAGAGAGAG
>NC_057794.1:568085251-568111806 GCF_018294505.1 Triticum aestivum
TGTGCGCCCATGGCGTTGCCTCGAGACAGAGGAGGACTGGATGGCCGTTGCCTCCCACTCGGTCAACCTAACTTTCTGAGAGAGGCGATTACAAGTTACAAGAAGAGATATTATTAGGGTTATCATTTTTTTTAGTTTGGCAACATGCTGATAGTTGCTATGCAGGATTAAACTAATGTTAATCCATAAGACGAGGACTTCGCGTAATAGATATGCTAACATCAACATGGATGATAACAAAGTGAGTGATCGTGTGCATTTAAATCATTTGCTAGTCTTGACGATGTACCTGTTTTTATTATAGATGATTAGGACCCAAGGAATTAGAAATAATCAACATATTTTTCGTGTTTTTTACGTTTATGTTAAGGGCCTAGAATCTAGTTTCGCCCCGGGCCCCTAAATCTCAAGACCGACCCTGTTGGGGATACCACTGTCCACCTAACCATCTTATCATAGGTTGCCACGCTGCGACCAGTGGTATCATCAAGTACTGAAGTTGATATGCATGTGGTGGTACGGTGCAGTCTAGGCTATGATTGCCTTTTGACGGTGTTTTTGTGCTGTCACGTCGACGCAACAGTTTCAAAGATGTTGTTGTATCTCTGTCGCCATCACATGTCTGCTCTGCTTCACTTGCCTATCTTGTAAGGCATTGAAATACTTCATAGGCAAGATGAATGGAAATATTCAGGTTGGAGGTTCACTATCCATGGTGACCATCATTATTAAAAAGAACATAGGAAAGATTTACAGAGAATGGTGTTTAGCTCTCGGCCTCCATAAAGTTTTCATAAACTCAAAAGTCAAAATTTTTGGTTTCAAAAAATCTGAAAATTTTGTACTCCCTCCATCCAGAAATATTTGTCATCAAAATGAATAAAAGAGTATGTATCTAGAAGTATTTTAGTTCTAGATACATCTTTTTTTATCCATTTTGATGACAAGTATTTTCGGACGGATGGAGTACAAGTAAACAATGATGTGAGGGGTATGTGTGTAAAATTTCAGGATGAAATGTGTTGAAATGCGACCTGTACAAAAAATACAAATTCATGGTCCGAAAGGATGGATACTATCATGTGTTAAAAAGCTCCAGATTTGTTTTTTTTTTTGCACAGCCATTCTTTCGATGTATCTCATCCTAAAAATTTACACACTTATACATTATGCCTTCATCTATATCTATAACTTTTTCAAAAAAATTAAAATGTAAAAAAATGAATTTTCACGAATTTTGCATTTTGCATTTGGAGGCCTTCATGGAGCTCGGCCTCCAAAAGCAATTTCCGGGATTTACACTTTGCTTTCTCATTGTACTAGTAAGCTTGCATGTGCAACGCATGTCTCGATCGAAGCATCCTATTAAAATCAAATGAGTATTGAATTCTTAGTTCATATTCTAAAAATTTGGGGAAAAAGAATATCTATAGTGCCTGATGACCCCGCATATCTAAAGGTCAAGTTTAATACAAACCATAAATTATCTTTTGACGATGTCATTTGAAGTTCAAGAAGACCAAAATGATTGTATAGTAAAGATTTCAGGATATCTAATTTTTTTCTTGTCTGAACTTGAAGGACTTATAATAGGTATAGGTATTGCCCAAGTGAACATGGCTGCAAATTTTTAATAAATATAAAAAAAATAGTTGTCCTGGAAAAATTAAATCCATTCCCTCTTGGGTTCGGGCTACATGTTATCCTCACAAGTTGAATTGTTGGGCCTGACTACAACGCCACCAGTGGGAACACGGCGAGCTAGAAGAGTTCGCCAGTAGTCAGGACTATTTTGCTCCCATTCTGAGTTTGTCTCACCTCATGTAGTGCAACATATTGATGTACAAAAGTGAAGAAATGGAATTTAATATTTTTGTATGACACAGATGGCATGCATCACGCCACAGTTTCTCTAAGCTAAGCTTAGCTCTAGAAGGATTAAACATGAATTAAACTTTTCATATCGACATCCTAACTGTGGAGAAAAGTCTAGTATTCTAGAATGATAAACTGTACAATAAGGTAAAAAGCTCTTAGTAGATCATGCGCTAGAATAATAATTGGTTAGCTAACCAGGAAAAAAACACGCGAAATTTAGGAAGACAAAAGCCACACAAAATAAATTTCTTATGAGATGAATATACCCTTAGGAACATAAATCGCACCAATATCATGACGGACACACAAGTAACTTGGCAGGTTTAAAATGAAGGAAATGCATGATGTGATGCAACTATCAGTACATATTCCATTTGAAGCAACCTTATGTCAGTTAACTCACAAAGAAGGGGAAAATAACATACTGAAAATGCTAAATACTCAAATTTCCATGATAGCCATAGTGACTCACTTCCTGTGTAATGAAACTTCAGCGGTGTTCTTTAGAAAGAAAATGATTAGGTGCAGATTGAAATACAGATACAAAATAGTCAAGTTGCCTGTCATCATGGTTATCAAATCACGCAATGAACAGCATGGAAGAAAGATAAGAAAAGTGCTTTCATTATGTATTGGAATATGAAATAGTTGTTCTGACTAAGCTTTTTAAGTGTAAGAAATGAACAGCATATCTTGCAAACTCTATACACAACATGCCTACCATATTTGGCTGCTGAACTTAAGCTCCTTCTCCTTCCATTTTAGAGCCCCATTCTTAAAACAAAACAGGGTTATTATTCATGCATAAAAATCTGATCATTCTACAAAGGGGGAGTGGTAATTAAAAATCAATTCAGGAGCTATTATCAATATAAAATAAGAAGAAAAGAGAGAAATTTATTGTTAGCACTAATTCTGTACAATGTAAACTTGTCATAGTCTGGATCCTCTTTTATTTGGCCACTATTAGCAAAAATTAGATCTATTTTTAGTTGCAACTATTATCAAACGTATTGTTAGACCACAAATTAAATTGCTTATTGTTTAACATGTATGGCCGCAAGCCCAAAAGAAAAGAAAAAATAGTTGTTGCAGCTAAATGCTGGAACTGCATGTATACATAGAACAGAAAAAAATAGCAAAAACAAATTAGCAAATTATTTTTTGGCAAAAAGTGCACTGATGATGGGCATATGTTTCCCAAACTGACATATGGAAATTGTTGTAATGCACTGGCGAATTTGTGCCAGCAACTATGAATCAAAAATGGAAAAATAAACTCACCTGATTGAGCATCGAACGACAAATAATACAGCTGCAAATACTCCACGGATAATGGTGCAGAGCATTGCGTAATACATGAGTTATCTAGTTACGGCTAGTGTATGTAGGAACTTATTCTGAATTTTCTGATACCCAAAGGCAGATTTCAAACAAACTTCTTCCAATCTAGAAGTCTAGAAGCCCTACCAGTCCGAAAAGAGATACTGTAATTAAAAAAAAACATATATGTATCAGTACAACGGTGTTCTGTTTACCACAACACATGAAAATATAGTGCTACATCCCTGTAATAGCATCTATGACAACCATATAGAGATTTGAACAATAAAAAATTAAAAATGAATGATAAAGGGATCTACATGAAGCAAGAATGGTGTAGGATCATGGAGAAAAGTAAAATATCTGGGATCTTCAATCTTGCAGGCACACATAGTGTTGGCCTTGTTTCCTGCAGATCGTCGTTCTGTTAGGAACATTTGGCTTCAGGCCTTTGGCTCTTCACCTCAAACCATTTTCTTAAGTAAATAATATGCAAATAAACCCACATCGAACCCATGAGTTGGCGCGGCGATGGTCGGCCTTGGCTGTGACCTCGTTAATCTAGCAGGTACAGTTTGGCGATTACTGGGAGCGGCTTCAGTGGTGGCCCGTCTTCCCAGCCGCCATGGAGGAGTGCAAGGGAACGACCAGAGATGCGGAAGCGGTGCTGGGGTAGAGCTCTTTTGTTGGAAAAGGACAAGAATACATCATATATTTGTCATGCTTATCTATACCTACTATTAAAGAAAATAGGTATTCTTTGTCCGTCACACATGTTTTATAGAATGACCCCTCACCTTTTTAAAAATCAACCTGCTATCAATCTACTATTTTTTTAATATGACAGAAAACTTTTCATCCATTTGGCCCTCGACTGCGCTCCATACGGCCCACCTCGCATGTCCATCGTCTCCGGCGTGCGTAGCAAAAAAATAATGGCCAAAGTATGGGATCAAAACCGTGACCTGCCGTACAATAATAATGTGCACAACCAACTGATCTAACCATCAATTTATAAAATTATCTCATATCCTTTCTTTACCATCCGCCTAATCAACTTTATATGTAAGCAATTTAAAATCAATAAGCGCCTCAAGAATCAATAAGCAGAGAAACAAAATCGAAGGATTCGTGCGACACAATTAACAGGATTCTTGTGAAGTACCAAGGAAATAAAAAGATTTCAGCCGATATGCAAAGAAGTAATAAGGAAGGAAAGGAATTGAGTCCATTGTGGCAGGGAAAATAAGGAAGGACAAAAGAAACTGAAGTCGTTGTGGTAGAGAAACTAAGGAAGAAAAATAAGAGGATTTCATGCGAGTGCAAAGAAATAAGGAAGGGAAGGAATATATGGAAGGAGAGCAGTCCACACCTAGGAATATAAGGAAGGAGGAAAACAAGGAAGGACACCCTCTAATCCTCAACTTGAATAAGGAAGGAGAACATTACACATAATCAAAGGAGCACTATGGGCCTTGCTTAATATACAAGGGATTACATGCACATTGTGCCTTCACATATATGGGCCTGCATACGGGGATGATCAATAAAATCCCTAATCTTGTCTAAAAAAACCAAAATTATCTTGAGTAATCAGGGTTGCTTTAGCCAATTGAGATAAGAAAAGTTGTTCACAAGAACGGCCCACAAGTCGAACAATGCATTCATTTCCCCTGCCAAAAAAAACAATGTATTAGACCTTTTGCAAAGATGATTGGCTTGAAAGAACAATTCTTCTTAATGTTAGGCATATTTGACCATATTTTTTAAACCATACTGATTGGATTATGAGTGTCGGAGGAGTGCAAGGAATATCTATCACGTTGCAACGCATGGGCCATTTTCCTAGTGGTCATAAATTTCTTATACGCACAAGGATACTTCAAGAGAGAAAATATATCATCTGTTAATTCATGAAAGTACCTAAGCAAAATCCCTACTGATGATCTACTTCCCGTTTTGAAAATGGTGATGACCAAAGTCTATATGAAGTACTGAAATTTTAATAAGTGTGCTTAGTAAATGTTATGTTGACATACCTGGTTTCATTAGGGGTACACGAAATCAGCAGTCACCTGGACGTACTTCCCTTCATGACACCAGCCGGGCCTCCGCTGAATCCATATAGGTGCTGCCTTTGGCACGCTCCCGCGGGTAATCAGATCCACAACACCAACCATGACAAGTCAACGACAAGAATTATTCAGGAAACACATCAAAGCAACAAAATCTAAAAAGATATATCCTCATATTTTCCATTAAAGAAGAGACTGACGCAGTGCACTAACACCTTTTTAATTCAATTATGAACACCTATTTCCAATTTCAATTGGTTTCAGCTAGTGCTAAACGAACGTGCAGCTAGAGATCACTCGCACTTACCAAAGACGTCGCAGATCACATTCTGCCCCCCTAGAGCCTAGCCACCAGAAAGCACGACGCTGATCTTATGCAGCTTCGATGTGACCGGCTCGGCCGAAGGCTGACCGTACAAGTTCGGGAACAGCTTGGCGATCTCATCTGTGACAGATCGAGTCATGGCCGTCAAATCCAAAATTCAAAGAAGCCCAGGCCGCGATTCTGCTGGCCAAGGTCCGGGAGCGACGCATCCAAGACATAGGGAGTTCATTACTCACCGGGGCTTCCCGCGGCGGCGGTGGTGGTGGGCCCGTCGGCGAGTGTGAAATGGAAGCGGAGGACGGAGGGAGGGGCAGCGTGTGCCGATGCGGCTCGTCTGCACCTCGCTGTACACGGCGACGGCTCGGGCGGCGACCTGCGGCGAAGGGCGCGGCGGCTCCCGCGGCCCGCGGTGAAGGGCGGCTCCAAGGCGGCGGCTCGGCGACCTGCGGCCCGCGCCCGGCTGCGGGAGGAACGGTGCGGGGGCATGAGGTCATGCGACGTGCGGGCGGGGCGAGAGGTTTGTGCGAACGGTTTCTTTTTTTAGCGGCGGGGCAGCGTTAGCGATCGATGATCGATGGATTGTTGGCTTGATGCGTGTTTGCAGTGTTAAACACCGAAGGATTAAGGGTCATTGGATTTTGCTGATGGATGGATGAGATGATTTGCTTCTCCGCCCTCTCTTCCTTTTATAGGGGTAGTAGATGATCGCCTGAGTACCACCTGATCGGCATGCGGGGCACACTCGTCGACGCTCCGGGAACCACTTGCTTTTCCTTTTCCTGATGCTGTGTGGTGTCACCGACACCTTGTTGGTGGTCGGTCAACACTCGCGACCCAGTCAAAGATGGGGACGAGACACTCCTCTGGCCTTGAGATTGAGCTTTCTTCCCACATAGGGACCGTCAAAAAACGTGAGCGCAAGACGTACTAGTCCTCCCATGTGGCATGCTTAGCCGGGACTTCTCTCCGATCCACCTTGATTTGAGGAATAATGCCATGCCGATGCTTGACGCGCGCACCCGAATGCCCATCGACCGCACTCGAATGCAGATCGATGGTCAAACTTGTCTGCAACGCTTTGCCAATCCAGATTCCAGAGCTCGCCACTCAAATGAATCAAAGATTTTTCTTTATTACAACTATGCTCCCACCATTATTTTATTAGAGGTGAGCTGTTGATCCTGCAAGTGGCAAGGCATTTTGGAACTACAACGAATCTCCGTACCTACCTACTCCTACATGAAATGAACATGGGCTGCTTGCGGTTTATATATATATATTTATATATATATATACTAGTCGAAGGCACGTGCTTTGCACGTGTGCACTATTATTTACAATTTTCAAATGGACAAGAAAAAAAATTCAATACAAACAGAGCATACATGAATTGCTTTAGCTTTGCAACGTCGTGCCGAGTTAATAAGAAAAAACGTGTGCCAAGTTACAATGTCCTAATAAATTTCCGCTCTTAAATTGCGAAAAATATGTCAAGAAATTGTAGTTAGTACTTGCTTTACAAACTTGCAGTCAATACGTCATGTGATCATATTTTGTTTAGAAAATGATCATCTCCATGCATTATACATCACTTGTACGTAGATGGAATGCACCCAGGGGCTGGGCTAGAATTATTGAAGGGTTATACATCCAAAAATAATTACCAGAAAATGGTATATATGTTCATATTGTACATGCATGGTACTTCCTCCGTTTCCAAATATAAGTCTTTCTAGATATTCCAACAAGCGACTACATACGGAGCAAAATAAGTGAATCTACATTTTAAAATATGTCTACATACATCCGTATGTTGTAATCCATTTGAAATGTCTAAAAAGACTTATATTTAGGAACGGAGGGAGTACATCTTTTTTACATGTGCATAATGGAACTCGTGAAAAATCATGGCAAACAGTGGTCTCGCTCGCCCATCCCACCTGGTCTGAATGCGATTTTTTTAGGTGAGTCCGAATGCGTTTTTTTGCATGACACTCGGCCATATGGGCCACGAAGCTTACCATCGGGCCAGCTGTAACCACTCCATACAGTTCTTAAACACTCTAATATCATGTTATAAAAAAACGATAACGCCAGGCCCAGGCCACAAGCCCACAATTCGCTAGCTCTGCCTCTGCCTGAGTGTCGAGCAGAGCGCCAGCGCGCCGCCGCTCCCCTTCGTGGAGCCGGTGAAGCACACGACCTCGCCGTTCGACACTTGTGCTCGCCTCGTCTAGTCTTCCTCGGCAGGCACGACGGCGCTCGCATCCGGCAGCCACGGCCCCGCGCAGCAGACGCCGGCATGTACCACGCTCCATTCCTCCACGGCTCCACCGCGATGGGGCTCATCAATCGGTTTCTCCTCGCATCCATCCATCCAGTCAAAGGGAGGTTGGCTGGCAATCTATTTGCCGAAGGCGGCCGTGGGCGTGGTATGTGGAGTTTTCTAGAAGAGCGACTGGATTTTAGGTTGGCGGGAGCATTGTGACTGGCGAATCCACGTGACCTGAGCCGTTCGATCCAACAGAATCAACGGCTACAAATAAATTTATTCTGCAAGCGGCGGGGAAGACAGGTGAGATGGAGGTTGATTCAAATATTCAAACAAATGTGTACTATAGTAGTAGAGATATATATATATATAAACTGAAAGCACGTACAGGAGCTCGATCGGGGTGATGGCGACAACGTAGGATTATTCCTTTCCTCTCATCTCCTTGGAGACGGGAAAAGGTGAAAAGCTGGAGTTCAAATGATACTCCAAGAAACTGTTTAGATCCATTGACTTGTATAGATTGATGGATCCAAGAAACTGCTTAGATCCATTGACTTGACGCGCATCTGAGTAATTAACAAGTGTATGTTTGTTTCACATAAACATGCATGTGCAGGGCCAGTTTAAAAGTTGTTCATTTTCACCTTAGAAAACCATCTGTTATCTAGTAGTACCATGATGGAAAAGGTACTTACGGTGAAAAGGCAAATTTTGACGTGATCTATACCTGATATATAACTCTGTTGGAGGCGGGAAATCATCACCTTCATCGTCAACAACGATCATTGTTGCTCCGGGTTTTAAGTAGCTATATAGCATTTTTTTTTCTGTTCTTCAGTACAATGATCATATGAGCTGCCTAACATTGTCATGATATATTCGGCAAAAAAACATTATTATGATTCATATTATTTAATTATTGCAGTTAATTTTGCCACATGATGAATTATTACTACATAATTGGATTATATATAGTGCTTTGCATGGATTATAGATGTATATTTCTTCTTTTTTATTCATTAGTTTAATCATTGAGTTCCATGTTGCATGGATATATAACCCGATGTATGTGTGGTGATCAGGATATGATATGAATTGAATTGCTGTGGAATTTTAAATATTAGTTCTTGATTATATATTGATAAAGAAAATTATGGCATGCCCCGGTATTACACGAATGATGGGCGGCTAGGGGTGCACATCATCGGTGTGATGATTACCGGAGACGAACAACTAGAGCGCACGTCAGTGGTATGATGGTTATCGATGATGAGCGCCTAGGGGCTCCTGTCACATATATGCACTTACCAATGATGAGGAGGGGCGCCTCGTCGCTGGTGGAGCTATAGGGACCATCACTTGTGACCCTTTCTGCAGTAGTGAAAATTGTGAGGGATTGCCTCGTTATATATAGCAATGGCACTTTAACTAAATAATGCATAGTAGTGGGATGTGCCGGAAGTTGGTATGCAAGTATTTTCGCTTCAACATGCAAAGCGCTTCTCTAAACCCTTTTTACGAAATTTATTTACGTTTGTGCTTGTGCATCTAGGAGCCTAAAGGGGAAATCGTATTTGACGCAAGTTGCATGAAAAAAATTTGAGGGAAGCCCGTTGCATCAAACGGACTGAATAATACATAGGGTGTTGCTACTGGGCTAACCTAGTTCGGCGTCTCCAGTGAGTGTTCCTCTGGCTTGAACGATACATCTCTTTGTTTTCTTTTTGTGTTTTTCGAGTTTTGGAGTCTTCACGGTTTCCTTCTTTTCTTTTCTTCTATTTTTAAGTTTCTCGGGTTTTTCCTAAGTCTATTTTATTTCCCCTCTTCTTTTCCCATTACTTTACACATTTTTTTGGAAATACACTATAAATATGTTTTAAAATAAATAATGCTCATATTATCGAAGTGTGTTTATGCAATTATAAAAATGTGATGAGTTCATCCACTTTAGAAAACATCCATTTCAGCAAATATGCATTTTGAAAACAAATTCATACATTTTTGAAAAAATATCACACATTTTGAAAAAAGTTCACCCTTTCTAAAAATAAATTACTGTAATTAATTTTTTCCCATTTTTATAAAAAATGTAAATGGAAAACAGAAGAACACCCATAAACCAAAACACACAAAATATCGCAAATAAATGACTGTGTGAAATACCCGATGACCGCTTAGCGCCAGGGCCGAACTAGGCCGACCAACCATGCCATGCATGTGCATTTGGTCAAGAAACCATTGCATTGAGCAAAGAATATAGATGGCCAAAACCTATTTGGCACGTTAAGCACTAGATATTAGGCCATTTAGCAACTGGCGCACACCCCCCTTACCCTTAGATATATTTTAATGGGCCAGCCCAACTAAGACAAGTGGGAAGCTTCCTCCGCTTCTAGTTTTGTGAAGCTTCCAGAAGCTTTTTGTCCTTGTTTTGGAAGGGAATGTATCCGGTGCACCCGCACTTGTGGTGCTACCGGTGCAACGGATGCCATAGTATATTTTAAAAAATCTGAAAAAATTCTAGCATGTTAACACAACATCAATGCATGATGTCACAAAATTTCGTATAAAAAATTGAAATATTTTTTAAGGTGCAAAAATGATAAATTTCACATCAGTATAATAATGGGCCAAATCTAAAGCCCAAGTTATGTTATGTACTATTCAGTGCTAAATTTGTTTTTCGAGCTATGTTTCAAATTTTGACTTGAAATTTTTATGACAACCTACATTGATGTTGTGGGAGCGTGCCAAATTTTTTTCAGAACTTTTTGAATATTTTAAAAGCACAATGTGAGTTCGGTGCACTGGTAGCACCACAAGGTCCGGTGCACCAGATATTTTTCCTGTTTTGGAAAGCTTCTAGTAGCTTTTGACTAGATTTTTTCTTTCTTTTCGTTTTGGGTTTTCTGGACCAGTTTTTGTTCCCTTTTGCCCCAAAAAAATCAAAAATGTACTTAAATTTTAAAACATTTCTAAAATTAAAGAACATTTTTTCCTCAAATTTATGAACTTTTTCTCTTAAATTTGTGATAATTTCCCAAATTCACGAACATTTTTTCACACTTTTTGAACATTTTCCTCAAATTCGTGATTTTCTAAAAGTTTTACGAACTTTCCCCGTCAAATTCGGGAACATTTTTTAACCTTAGACCTCTTTTAAAATTCATGAACTTTTCTTTTCAGGTTTTGTGAACTTTTTCCCTTCAAATTCATGAACTTTTGTGGACAGCGAGGTCTTTTCAAATTCGTAAACTTTTTCAACCATGAACGCTTTTAATAAGTCGACATTCAACATCAGGTTAAAGGTTAACACATCTAGTTAATTGCAACCTGGTCAAGTTAGTGGACAACTAGGAAAAAAGTAAATCGAAGCGACCCGAGCTGGCCACCAACTCGCGTTGGTGGGCTGTCGAACAAGAGGCAGCGTGCGAGCACCGGTTGATCCTACTGGCACACACTTATGAGGACGTCGGGAATAGGTGGCCTTGCCTAGAAGCGGGATAGAACCTAAACCCATACAAAAATAGTTTGATGGGCTTGAACCGTACAATATCAATGAGAGCAGAAGCCGTGCATCTCCATTCTCCGAAACGCTTCTCAAGATATCTCTCGGAGCTGAGATCTTGCGAAAAACCTTTTTTCCCCTGTTTAAGTTGCCGGTTGCTTTTCTTTCTATGGTGGGGCCACGGGGGAGGTGGGAAGATCGATGGTTTAATGGCACGATGAAACGAACGGACAACATATTCAGCTGGATTTTTTGGCATGACCGGCCAATATGCATGCTATGATTTTTTTTGCTGAATATTTTTTTAGAGTGCATGATTACTGACGTGTCAAGGCTGCTGAGATGGATAGGCTGTATCTCAAGAGAAATATGTTAGCGGGGACGAACTATTTAGGTATTATAGATAAGGATACCACCAAACAAGAACTCCTGTCTGGAGATTTCTTAGATGGCAGCAGAACAATAAGTGGAAGATCGCACTAGCCCTATCGGTTTTTGAAACCTTTTGTGTTGTTTACGGAAGGTTCCATCCGGTTCAATTCCTTTATTTCTTTCCTTATTAATTTATTGATTTTGTTTCTATGTATTTTTTACATGTATTTTTGCCTTTACTTTTATGTTAAGTCTTTTTACACAAGGAATGTTTTGTTTATATAGGTTGAACATTTTTTATACACATTGTAAAAAATTTAAATGTATGATGGAACTTTATCGGAATACATGTTTAACATTTGTAAAATTCATATTAAACAAATTTTCAAATATTAACTGAACATTTTTTAAATGTGACAAACATTTTTTCAAATGTATCAATATTTCTTAAGTGTTTATGAACACTTTCTAGATGGCAGTAAAAACTAAAACAATTGTGCAAAAAAAATTTCATTCCAGAATTTTTTATATATATAAATTTCATGAACATATTTCTAAAAACGCAAATAATTTTTACTTTCCATGAACATATTTAGAAATAAAATCATGAACGTATTTTTAATCATGTGAACATTTTCTAAATGTAATGAACAATGCTTTGAATGGTACAAACATTTTTCAGAATTTACGAGATTTCCTTTTTACAGTTCAGGACATGATATTTTTCCTTTTTGTAAAAAATGCCACGATCAATTTTGTGGTTTGAAAACCTTTAAAAAAATTTGGACCAATTTTTACGTTTATAATTTTTGTAAATAAAAATGAACATACATTTAAACTTGTTAACATTTTTTAATGTTAAAATTATTTGTTTGAATGTTATAAATAGTTTTTAAAAAGCATGAGAATTTGTTTGCATGTCATTAACACTAATATTTTTCGGACGTTGGACATTTGTTTGTGGTAAAAGATACAAATTACATGAAATAGTTTCATATTACATGAACATATATACTTTGTTGAGCACTGTTTTTTAATTTACTGAAGACTCTTTTAATATAGATAATCATGTAATAGTTTGAAATATAAATAAAAAAAATGGACGAAAAAAATAAAAACGATCGAAGCAAACCAGCAGCTTCCAACTGGGCCGCCCTTGAGGCAAGCGGTTCGTCGGTCCCGCGAGAGGCGAGACGTAGACGCGCCCGCCTAAAAGTACGAAAATAGCAGGCCGACCATGTATGGGCTGGATTTGTAGATGGCTGGATTCTCTATCTTCCCTTACCACATCTCACATCTTCTTCTTTTCTGAAGGCTGAAACTTAAGCAAGATGTAGGCATCGATGTGTAGATTCCCAGCAGAACTGTTGCGCATGTGTGGTGACTGACGATCGGACCCACGCACCCATCCGTTAAACTGTCGTGATGACTGATGAACATTGGGTGCAAACGGAATTATTGAATGCCGTACGTCGCAATCCACGGACGGGCTCGGCCGTCTACACGTCTGAGTCACCCAAGGCTCGGCTCGACTGCGCAACCGTTAACCGTACGTGTGTATGCTCCAGACTTGTTGTAGGACGTGGCCGGTTTACCCGCCACGGGCCACCGCACGTTTCTTTCTCACCGCACTGATCATTTGACATGACACGTACGGCTCATCTCATACGACCGGCCACCTAGCTAGCTAGTTACTCCCTCCGTTCTGAATTACTTCCTCCATTTCATAATGTAGTGCTTCTTCTATCTTCGTGCTTTAACTTTGACCGTAAATTTAATTATCAAGACCGATTACGGCGGGAGTAAAAATTATATCAATGAATTCATATTCGAAAGAAGTTTTCAATTATATTTTTTTTCTCCCGTCATAGTTGGTCTCGTTGGTTAAATTTATGATTAAAGTTAGACCTCGGGAAGCGCGGGTGCACTATATTTTGGAATGGAGGGAGTACTTGTCTTGGATTTGTCTAGATACGGATGTATCTAGACTTATTTCTTCGTATCTAGACAAATCTAAGACAAGTAATTCAGAATGAATGGAGTAGCTATATTAGACTCTTTGACCACACTGTCTGCGGGTCGGTCCGACCGGTGGTGATGATGTACACGTCGTGCCCATACCTCATGCGAAACTAGAGCATCTCCAGCCGTGCCCTCAATAGACCTTTTTCAGGCGTTTTTGCCGCGTCAGCGCCGAAAAAACGCTTTCAGAAGCCCGTTTTTCGCCTGCTCAGGCGAAAACTGGTGCCGGCGGACCCAGGCCGAACCCGGCGCCCTGGGAGGCGCTTGGCGAGCCGGCACAAGCGAAAAAGACGTGTGGGTCCGCCCTGGCAGCGACCCGAGGGCTTTTTCCCGCCGTTTCTTGACGCTTTTTTCTCGCATCCCTCCCGCTCGCTCGCCTTCCTCCCGCCATTCCCTCCCTTTCTCCCGCCAAACCCCCCTCCGCTCGCCTTCCAGTCGCCGCCATGCCGCCGAAGAAGTACGCCATGCCGCGCGCGGCGGCAACCACGACTGGCACCGTGGCCCAGCTGAAGCAAAGGAAACCGAGGGCGCCGCCATTGAAGCCACCGGGCATGTCGAACACCGAGTGGAGGGTGGAAGTTCAGCGACGCGACGCAGTCATCGTCGACCGGCGGAACAGGGCCATCGCCAAGAAGGCCCGCGACAAAGCGGCGCTCGCGGCGGCGTCCTCCTCATCGGTCGACCACGCGGGGATGATGAACCCACCCATCGTCAGCCACGCCCAGTACGCGCCCTGGGGACAGCAAGGCGTCGGATCTCCATGGGGATCGTCGTCGCCCGGCTACGTCGACGGCGACGCGCACGGTGGGTTCAACCCAAACGTGACCTTCCCCCATGGCCACCCCGCGACGCGCACACCCTCGCACGCCTTCGTCGGCGTGCAGTACCCTCCATACAACTACTCGCCGCCCGCCTACGCGTCCACGCCGACGCCCCATCTCCACCGTGGACCGCTGCCGTTCTCGCACCTCGGCGACACCGACGACACAGGAGCCGACATGGACGACATCATCGCGACAGGATCGACCGCGGCCGCCGCGTCTCCCGGGTTCGCCACTCAGGACGAGGTAGTGGATCTCAGCGGCGACATGGAGGCCGAGCTCGGCTACGTCTACGGCGAGGACGCGCACGAAGCGCAGGAACCCGAGGAGGAGGAGGAGGAGGAGGAGGAGGAGGAGGAGCCGGCTCCTGATCCGACGAAGGGGCGCCAGAAGAAGAAGCGGGCGGCTAGGCCAGGCGAACCGCGCATCAAGTGGACGTCCAAAGAGGAGGAATGCCTCGCCGAAGCCTGGAAAGTCGTCTGCCTCGACCCGACCACCGGCACGAACCAGAGTTTCGAGACGTACTAGGACCGCATCAAGGCCGAGTTCGACGAGCGGAAGCTCGTCGACCCCTACTTCAAAGGCGTCTACATGCAGCGCGGCTCCAAGGCGATGGCGAACCATTGGGGGCGTATCCAGGGGGCGTGCAATAAATGGCATGGAATCGTCGAGGAGGTCGCGACTCGCTCGGAGAGCGGCGCCAGCGTTGAGGATAAGTTACGCACGCCGTTCGCCCGCATCTCTTCGTCGTCTACGCCCGCCGCCCGCCAACTGTTTGTTCCTCCACGCAGTTGCTGCGCATGTTCACCATGTATCGGCGCGACAACCTCGACGCCGACTTCAAGTTCCTCCATGTCTACAAGTGCATTGACAAGTGCGAGAAGTGGGCGGAAGTCCGACGTACCCTCGACAACGCCAAGGAGACATACAAGCTGGACGCGACGACTCCGGGCGCGTCAGAGGGGCGGCCGGACGGCCACAAATTGGCAAAAAAGGGGAAAAACGCCGACGCGGCAACCGCGCGAGTGCAGTAGTCCATCGAGCATTGCCTCGCCGACGCCAGGCCCGGGCCGTCCTACGTGAAGAGAAGACCGAGGCGCGGTGGTCGTCGCTGATGACGAACAGCGCCATCAAGCTCGACCTGCTCCGGACCAACGTCGCCGCGAAGAAGAGGAACACCGACATGGCTTTTCTGATGGGCGGTGCGGACATGCTCCAGAGCAACGACGAGCAGCTCAGGGCGTGGTAAATGGCGAAGCGCGGCCTCATCCTGAACCAGATGCAGACGGCAACGCCGACGACGCCAGCTCCCGCGTCCACGGCCACACGGACGCCAAGCCCGAACGACGCCTCTACATCGCCGCCCAGCAGTACCGAAGCCGCGCCGACACAGCCCAGCACCGAAGCAGCTCCGACACCACCGAGCCCGCGCACGCCGACTCCGCCAACGCCTGGAGCCGACCCCGCCGAGTGATTCGTTGCGCACGTGAACTTGCGGCGTGCGGCGCTCTGTTTTTATAACGCCAGACTACGTCCGATCGCCGGATTTGTGGCGTCTTTTGTGAGCGGGAACGACCTAGTTCAAATTTCCCGCATCCTGAAGCCGGCGCTTGGGGGCGTGACTGGGAGCTAGGTCGCCCCCAGGGGCCGAACTAGCGCCGACACGCTCTCAGGCCGCTCTATTTAGGCGCTTTAGGGGCCGAACGGCTGGAGATGCCCTTAACACCGGCGCTCAAGTGTGATTCCGTGACGAATTCCCTTCCGTGACGCAGCTGAGTCCACGCACGTAAGTATCGGCCGGCATCTGCATGCATGCGGGCGCTGCTCCAGATCGAAGCCGGGTTGCAATCATGCGCCACAGCCCACAGGGTTTGTTACTTGAGTGTTGAGTCTATAGTACACTTGCGTTTCGATGGATCATGGCATGGCCTGACAACCATAGCATCCCGGAGTCCATCCCGTGTGCCCGGAAATGGAAATCGGCAGATGGAAATGGCGATGGCCGTCGGAGAGAAGCGACTGCATGCCGGAGTGATTCTGTGGGTGCTCCATGGTGAGAGAATACATAGATATGTAAGGTAACAAGTGATAGGAGGTGTCTGACGAGGAGAGGTGTCATCGAGGAAAAGGCAGAGGCACCGGCTAGGCCACTGGCCACTGCCGCGTGAGAGCGAGAGGCTCGCCCGTCCCGCCCATGCGTCGGCGTCGGAAAATAAATTTTTTTTTTTGAAACGAGGCAAAAGACTTGCCATTTTCATTGATTAAGAAGAAGTAAGAATTGCCCGGTTAATTGACGGAAAACCGGGCTAAAACCAATACAACTCAACCCATATAACATGGGCACCACCGGCCAACCTGGCCACCGACATGAAACATGAGCTGCAAAAAAGAAAAGACATCCGCCGGGGAGTCGCAAGCGTCATCGTCATCACCGGTTATCTCCGAACGGGCGACTCCGACTTCACCATAGAGCTCCACCAACAAGTCGCCCTCGCAAACAGCTACACAGAGCAATGACGGCACATGCCAACAGATGGCCACACGCGCCAACAACCGACAACTTCGACTTTGACGACGAGCCTCACAAGGGAAATATGCAGGACTTGCGCCGACCGTGCCCAAAAGAGCACCTCGGGCACGCCGGGAAGATCCGACTACCAAAGCCCGAGCCGCGACCCAAGCTCCTCTTGACGCCATCATCGTTGCCAAACAGAAATCGGCGCCCCTGAAACGGCCGCCTCAGCAAACCACGCAGCGAAGATGCCGCCCTTCCATGCGGCGAAGATGCCGCCATCCACCGGTCTCAGGTTGTAGCCGGCTCCAAGACGATGCCCCCAAGGAGGAAGAAGACGTGAAGACGCCTTCATCGCCCGATCCCGCAGATCAGAGGTTTCCCTTCGGAGCCAAGGCCGCGGGGTGAGGGGTGGAGCACCATACATCGACGACGCCTCCAGGAAAGAGCGCGACGCCCACAGGCGCCGCCGTCGCCAGCTCCGGCAAAGGCCGGAAGAAGGATTTCTCCCTGAGATGCTCGACCACCACCAGCCCGTACCGGCCAGCCACAGACCTCCATCAAACCTCCCTAAAACCTCCACCAAACCAGCACCGCAGAGCACCGAGGGGAGCCTCCCGTCAGCGCCCGCCCCTGCCAAGGCCGTCCCGCGCGCCCGCCCGACCAGATGTCGGGCCCTGGACGCACACCACCGTCACCGCCATCGGGCCGACCTCACGCCGTCGCCCTCACCAGGCCTTGGGGCAGGAGGTCACCGCCGCCACGCCACAGGAACCGCACCACGCGGAGACAACGAACAGGCTGCAGCAGAAAACCCCCGAAGAACGCCCGGATCCAGCCACGCCCGGCCAGATCCAGCGTCCGCCAGCCTCCCCGCCGGCCACCGAAGCACCACCGAGGCTCCCGCGCCGCCCAGCCGAGCAGGAACGGTGACCCATCGGGGAAGCGCCGAGATCCGGAGCACCACGCCCCCAAGCCGAGCGCCGCCAAGGGAGAGGCAGGAGCACCACCAGGCCTCGCCGCCGCGCCGCCCACGCGGCCGCAGCAGCCGACAACCGCCGCGAAGACCGGGCCGCCGCCCGAGATCCAGAGCCGCCCGCGCCGCTGCGGGCCAGGAAAATAATTTGGGTTCAAGTGCCCAACCAGCAGCGAGAGTGCATAAGGATGATCCGGCCTGATTGAGAGCAACGCAGGATCTTTTGTAGTACTGTATCAACAGACAGACATAGACTCATCGGCAACAACAGAAGAAGGTGATGTGGCCAACCATCTGCTCGCGTGGAGTCGAGCCGGCCGGGAGCAGGAACCCGCGGAATCCCTTCCCAGCTCCGTCCCCCTTTTTCCCATCGTCGACGAGTCACCGGCGGCAATGTGCCGTCGCGTTGCTCGCGCTTGTGATGTGATTTTCAGCTCGACTCATGTCAATGGCGCCAAGGCCGCATGCCGCCGTCGCGGGCCGGCGTAGCGGCAAAGCCGCGCGTACGGTCGGGCCCGGCATGGGCCATGTGCCGAATCTGTGGAGTGCAGCACGGCATGGAGGCTTCCCTGTCCCGGCCAGAACCGTGCCCACCCGAGGACACTGCTCTCCTCAACGAATGATACGCACTGCAATCATGCACGCTCGTTGTTGACAGTGATCGGCCAGTACTGTGCCAAAAAAAAGAAAGCATATACGCGTGGATCTCGTTGACAGTGAACGTTTCCCGTTTCTTTAAGAGGAAAGTTGCGAATCTGCTCTGATCCTCTAGTCTAGGATTAAAAAAGAGAGGTAAACAGTCCTCTCTGTCTATTCATACGTAGCAGTGGTATGGTAACTCAGGACGTACGTACGAGGAGGTTTGATGGAGCTCGCGGGGGGCGGAAACCCCTTACATGGATGCGAGCTGGATCGCCAGCTTGATGCGGCAGAGCTGGATCGCATGCATGTGGTGATCTCGTACGGCGGGGGACCTGGGGTGCATCGAAGCTTCTGGAAAGAGCAGGGTGTCTGTGGTGGTGGTGGTGGTGGTGGTGACCGCGTCGGGCCCGGTTGGTGACTCCGGTCCTCCTTCGCCGCGCATCAAAAGCCTCTCTGGTCTCTGCCCGTTTGCCAAAACAAGAAAAACAAGCCTCTCCCTGCATGGATCCGACGCGGTTCATTCATTGATCATATCACAACGCCTCGTGCGGTGGAGCTATCCGTTGCACATGAGCACGATCGAGACAACAAACGTGCACGTCATGCGTGTTCCCAGCCGACTATATTTTAGTCCTCTCCAGCACGCGGTCGGTACTCAGCTGTCACTGTCAGCACTAGCTACAGCCAAGTAAATAAATCAACCTCACACACGTGATCAATAACCTAATGAACTGGGTGTAGGAAGATCTGCGTATATACACATACATTGCTTTTTCATCGTCCGCGCATACACGAATTAATTAGGTTATCCACACATGCATGTCAACACCAACTAAAATTAGCTTATCACGACACGAAAGATCGTCCAAAGAGATCAGGTGAGTTGACGTGTGAACGGTGATAAAATCTGCCACATATGTAACGTAGGGCCTATGCGTGCTCGTTGACCCGGTTTCACTGGCGATGGAGCCCTCGACGGTAATTGTTAATTTACCTAGCACGTGGTTCACGCACATGCATGCTTTGTCAAGGGAAAGGAAGCACATGCAAAACGAAATGTCAAAAGAAGCAGGAAGATAATATGTTTTTGACTCGTTGCATACATAGAATCCCCGCATGTCCGTACGTCCGCGTCGGAAAAATAATTCGGATTCGAGTGCTCAACCAGCAGCCACCGCACGAAAACGACGCTGGCAGACTTGTGTATCGTCAGACAGCAGACACAGGCTCATTGGCAGCAACAGCAGTAGCAGAGATTTGCTTGGAGTCAAGCTCGGAGCAGGAACCCACGGAATTCGTCTCTGGCTCTGTACTTCTCCCTTTCTCCGTCGCCGACGGGTCACCAGCGGCCGCTCGCCCTCACCGTGTCGCCCGGCCCGGTGCATGCCGCCATCGTGGGCCGGGCGCACAGCTACTCATCCCGGCGCGGCCAGAAACGTGCCCATTGAGACACTGCTCACCGAATGATACGCCGGGCACGTGCTGCAATCATGCATGCTAGACTGCTGGAGTGCTAGTAGATGTTGTACGTCGCGCTCCGGGGATGGGGACACGGCATGGCCCGCAGCGCTGCGATCGTGCCGTTGATATCGTTCGACTAGATAGATAGATAGATAGATAGATGATGCACACACACAAGTGAGACGCACTGGTGGCAAGTGGCAACTGATTAGTTCGTATAAATACTTGGCTGGCTGTGCAGCTGGGTGGTCTCTCCTGTTAGACTCTGTGTATACTGGGCCCCACTTGTAATTATGTTGTATATCATTATATAATGGAAAGGTCACCTCATGTTTGGAGGTGTGCCACAAACCGTAAAACCCTTGTCTAATATGGTATCAGACATAACGATCTAATGTCTTCCGCTCCGCCTCCGCCACCAGCCGCCGCCGCCGCCTCAAGCGCCGCCGGCACCGCGGTTTCCTTCCCCGCCCTTCTGCCGCCGGCCCCCGTCCACATGGATCACTCGTTCCTCCCGCTGTCCCTCGCGCGTCTCCTCAACGTCGGGACTGCGCCCTACACGGCGGACGGATCGCTCGGCCCCCTGCAGACTCAATCGGCGGGGTCTCTCTTCGCCGGCCCGGTGTCTTCGATGTACGCCGGCGTCTCCTCTTCATCGCCTGCTGCTTCGGCCCGGTCCCAGCAACCGTCGCCGTCGCCGGCTGCCGTGCACTCCCTTGTGCCCGCGCCGCCACCACCTACCGCGTCGCACCAGATGCGTGCGATCGCGCCTGCTCCGGCTGCCTCCATCTACACCGCAGCCGGCCCTACTGTTGCCAATGCCGCCCATGCCAATCACGGCGGCTACCCACTGTACGCGGCGCCGTACGGCCCGTCGCCACCTACGCATCCTTCCTATGGTGCGTACCCTGGCCAGGGCGCGTACCCGGCTCCGCCGCCCTATGGGGCGCCCTACCCGTACGGCCCCTCGCACCTGTACGCACCGGCTACGGCGCCATCTGCACCAATGCCCTCTCCGACGCCATACGTGGATGCCGAAGCTGCTCTGGCCGCGATCTCCTCACCGCCGTTTTTATTCTCGCACCTCCTTCCGGTGAAGCTTAAACCGGACAAGTATCTATATTGACGTGCTCAGGTGCTTTCTCTCCTTCGCAGCCATTACTTGGAGGGGTTCGTCAACGGTACACTGCCATGTCCACCGCCACATCATCCGATGTTCCGTGCGTGGAACGCTCAGGACCAAGCCATCCTCTCAGCCATCCAGTCTTCTCTGGGTGAGGGTGTGGCCGGGCTAGTCCTCTTTGCTTCGTCCTCTCATGAAGTGTGGGACATCCTGGAGTCGAGTTTCTCGTCTCAGTCTACTGCTCAATCCATGGCCATCCGTGCCAAGCTTGGTGAATCTCGCAAGGACAATGGTACGGTGACCACCTTCTACAACAAGATCAAGAAGTTGGCTGACACTCTTGCTTTCATTGGAGAGCCCCTTCGTGACAGCGAGTTCGCATCCTTCATCCTAGCCGGCCTCGACAACGACTACGACTCGCTTGCCGAGGTGATTAATGAACGCAAGGAGCCTCTTCGTCCTCAGGAACTCTACAACCGTCTCTTGTCAACGGAGCAACGGCTCAACGCGCGCTGCCCCGACGTCTCCATCGACTCCTCCGTCAACGCCGTGTACCGCGGCAAAGGCGGTGGCCGTGGCCCCTCAGCAGCTTCCTCGGGAGGAGGGGGCAAGTCCGGTGGTGGTGCGCCCTCGGCACAACAGCAGCAGGCCCCGCGTTCTGGTGCCCCGGTAGTCGTCGTTGACGCCCGCGCCTGCGCCTGCTGTACCGCCTGCGGTGCGGCTCAGCCATGTCAGCTCTGTGGCCTGCCTCGCCATGTCGCCTCTCGCTGTCATCGCCGGTTCAAGACGGACTTCCTTGGCCTCGGCAATAATGGCAAGGGCAACGAGCGTCAAGTTAACATGGCGCAACAGGGTCACACCCCTTCTTATCCTGTTGATCCTTCTTGGTACATGGATACTGGAGCAACCACGCACGTCACGAACGAGCTGGGCAAGCTAACTGTCCAGCAGTCTTACCGTGGGCATGACAAGGTTCACACAGCTAACAGGGCAGGTATGCACATTTTGCATGTTGGTCAGGCATCACTTCTCATAAACACCTCTAGGACATTGCATCTTAGAAATGTTCTTCGTGTTCCCACAGTTGCACGTAATTTACTCTCTGTTCCTAAACTTACACAGGATAATAATGTTTTCTGTGAGTTTCACCCGTTTCATCTCTTTGTTAAGGATCGTGCTACGAGGAACATACTTCTTAGAGGTCGCTACCGCCATGGTCTATATGCTCTTGATGCCCCCATCGACGTTCCCGCTCCTGCTGCTGCGTTCCAAGTCTTCAGTGGCGTTCGTGTGTCTCCATCACTATGGCACTCTCGTCTTGGTCACCCAGCATCTCCCATTGTTCGCCATGTCCTCCATCGTCATGAGCTACCGTCCGAGTCTAGTAATAAAGGTGCCGCTGTCTGTGATGCCTGCCAGCAAGGCAAGAGTCATCAGTTACCTTTTTCTGTTTCTACACATATAGTCAAAACTCCTCTTGAGCTTGTCTTTTCAGATGTATGGGGTCATGCCTAGCTGTCCGTTAGTGGACACGAATATTATGTCAGTTTCATTGATGATTATAGTCGATTTACCTGGATTTATCTTCTTAAGCATAAGTCTGATGTGTTTAATGTGTTTTTACAATTTCAAGCACATGTTGAGAGACTCCTAGATCATAAAATCATTCATGTACAGTTAGACTGGGGGGTGAATACCGCAACCTCAGTACTTTCTTTGAAAAACTTGGAATTGCTCATCGTGTTTCTTGCCCACATACACATCAGCAGAATGGTTCAGCTGAACGTAAGTACCGCCATATTGTTGAAACTGGGTTAACCTTGCTTGCTCATGCCTCTGTCCCATTTCGTTTTTGGAGCGATGCTTTTACTACAGCCTGTTTTCTTATAAATAGTCTTCCTTCACGGCTCCTTCATATGAAAACTCCACTTGAACTCTTGCTTGGCCAGACTCCTGATTACATGTTTCTTAAAGTGTTCAGTTGTGCGTGTTGGCCGCATCTCCGTCCGTATAATAATCGCAAGCTTGAGTTCCGATCAAAGAAGTGTGTCTTTCTGGGGTATAGTTCTGTTCACAAAGGGTATAAGTGCCTTCATGTCCCGTCTAATCGTGTGTATATCTCCCGAGATGTTGTTTTTGATGAGCACGTTTTTCCCTTTGCTGCTCTTCCCTCACCTGAAACAAGCTCCACACCGCCAGTGCACCCATCCACTATATTGCCTGATCAATTTGTAGATGTTGCACATTCGCCCTCTTTGTTGTCTAACCATGGTGCAGGTATTGGGAGATGTGCGCGGCTTGAGCTCCTGGATGACGTTGACACTCCGGCTCCCTCGTCCCCGACGGCTACGTCATCACCACCCGCTCACGTCGATTGGATGGCTTCGTGCATGTCCCATGCAACGAGCCCGCCTGTGCCCGTGACCGCGGCTGCTGCACCGCGCGTCACCACTCCGGCCCAGCCGCCGCTTCTGCTGACTGGCGTGTCGGCCCAGCGGGCCGTCACGTCTGC
This sequence comes from Triticum aestivum, assembly GCF_018294505.1. Taxonomy (NCBI): domain Eukaryota; kingdom Viridiplantae; phylum Streptophyta; class Magnoliopsida; order Poales; family Poaceae; genus Triticum; species Triticum aestivum. Next base: position 568,109,077 of record NC_057794.1, read on the forward strand.
GCCGGCATCCTCGCCATCGACGCCTGGGCCGTCACCTGCACCGACGCATGGGCCATCCCCGCCTGGGAGTCCCCCGCCATCGACGCCTGGGCCGTCTTCGCCCGGGAGTTCCGCGTCATCCTCGTCACCTGTGCGGCACTTGTCCTGCTCGTCTGGATCGGCGTCGCCCTCGAGTGGGTCGGCGTCTCTTGCTGTGTCTTCCTCGTCACCGTCACCGACTGCATCAGCCTCTGCCATGACGGATGCTGCGTCCACTTCATCATCCTCACCATCGGTTTCGCCACCTGCTCCGCCCCGGTGTTGCGTCCTCATACACGCAGCAAAAGTGGGGTGTTTCGTCCTAAGGAACGCAAGGATGGCACGGTGGCCTGGCTTGCGACTTGCATGGTGCAGGTGCAGTCCGACCCTACTGCTGAGCCTCGGCATTTTCAGGCTGCCCTGAGTATCCCTCACTGGCGTACTGCGATGGAACAAGAATACCACGCTCTTCTTAAGAATGAAACGTGGCGACTGGTTCCTCCCAAGGCTGCTGTCAACATCATTGACTCAAAGTGGGTCTTCAAGGTAAAGAAACATGCTGATGGTTCTATCGAGAGATACAAGGCTCGACTGGTTGCTAAAGGATTCAAACAACGCCATGGCCTTGATTATGAGGACACCTTCAGTCCAGTGGTCAAACCGACCATGATTCGGCTTCTGCTCTCACTGGCAATTACCCGTGGATGGTCTCTTCGTCAGCTTGATGTTCAGAATGCTTTCCTTCATGGTGTTCTTGAGGAGGAGGTTTACATGCGTCAGCCCCCGGTTTTGTTGATCCAGCTCGTCCGCAGCATCTATGTCGTCTTGTTAAGGCACTCTATGGTCTGAAGCAGGCTCCGCGCGCTTGGCATGCGCGTCTTGGCACCACTCTTCGGGCTCATGGATTTGTTCCCTCTCTGGCCGATACCTCGTTATTTCTTCTTCAATGACCTACAGTTACTATGTACCTACTGGTCTATGTTGACGATATCATCTTGGTCAGTTCCTCGGACTATGCTGCGGATCGCTTGGTTTCTGCTTTGAGTGCTGACTTTGCGGTTAAGGATCTTGGGCAGCTTCACTATTTCCTTGGCCTTGAAGTATTGTCCTCTGGTTCTGGCTTGACTCTCACTCAGCAGAAGTATTCTCTCGATATTTTTCGGAGGTCTGGTATGCTCCAGTGCAAGACAGCTACTACACCTATGTCCTCCACTGACCGACTATCTGCTCTCGATGGTTCTCTCCTCCCTGCTAATGAGGCTACTGAGTATCGCAGTATTGTTGGTGGCTTGCAGTACTTGACTATCACTCGTCCTGTTATCTCCTATGCGGTCAACCGGGTCTGCCAGTTTCTTCATGCTCCTCAAGACTCTCACTGGGCTGCAGTTAAGCGCATTTTGCGTTACATCCGATCCACTTCTTCTTATGGCTTGCATCTGCAACCGGCCCCCTCTGGCGTTCTCTCTGCGTTCTCTGATGCGGACTGGGCTGGGAGTCCGGATGACAGACGATCAACGGGGGGATATGCAGTGTTCCTTGGTTCGAACTTGATCGCCTGGAGTGCTCGTAAACAAGCAACGGTGTCCCGCAGTAGCACTGAAGCTGAGTACAAAGCAGTTACAAATGCCACAGCAGAGCTTATTTGGATACAGTTTTTGCTCAGAGAGTTGAAGATTCCTCAGAAGCAGCCGCCGGTGCTTTGGTGTGATAACATTGGGGCGACGTATTTGTCTTCAAATCCAGTCTTTCATGCTCGCACCAAACACATTGAAATTGATTACCATTTTGTCAGGGAACGTGTTGCCCAGAAACTGCTTCTTATCAAGTTCATCTCCTCGAAAGATCAATTTGCTGACATCTCCATGAAGCCACCGCCTCTTCCTCAGTTTGAAGGGTGTAGGCGCAATCTCAACCTAGTGAATTCTTCTGAGCACGGTTAAGATTGAGGGAGGGTGTTAGACTCTGTATATACTGGGCCCCACTTGTAATTATGTTGTACATCACTATATAATGGAAAGGTCACCTCATGTTTGGAGGTGTGCCACAAACCCTAAAACCCTTGTCTAATACTCCCCTAATGTCTGATGCTGATGCAGAGCACACAGAAATCCATAGGCAAGTAAAAAATTGCATCTCACTGTATCCAGAGACAATTATTGCCGTAGGACAAGGGAACGCAGGCAACATGTAGATGATTTGTAGACTTGGGTGCTCCACACCCCTATATGAACATTAAGTTCAAAACAAAATCGAAAAAAAATCAACAAAATATAGGATTTTGGTATATGAAACATGGGTGTCCAATCTACTTTCATGTGAAATTTCATGAAAAAAAATGAGGAAACATATCCGTGGCAAAAATGACAAAAAAATATTATGTATTGAAGAAAACTGTTTGGATGAATTTTAGTTTGGACTGTATTTTCATCACCACAGATACATTTGCTGGAGTAGTTCTATAAAAAGTAGATTGTGCACCCAAATTTGATATCCCAAGATTTCAGATTTATTTTTTGAAATTTTTCTGGTATTTTTGTAATTTAATTTTCATATGGGCGGGTGGAGCACCCATGTGCTTCGTGTATTTTCCGTTGGTTCATCCCTTAACCCGCCGAGCTCGAGACAAATGATATAGAGGGTGTTTGTTTTCAGGGACTTTTTTGTGTAGGGACTAGAAAAAGTCCCTCTTAGAGACTTTTTTACCAAACGGGG
>NC_057794.1:568112198-568130674 GCF_018294505.1 Triticum aestivum
CTTTTTAGGAACTAAATTAGTCATTTGGGACTAAATGAAGAAGAATCTCAAGGAGAGTCTTTTTGGGACTTTTTAAGATTTTTTTAACAATGCCCCTTCATGCACCCATTGGCCCGTCACCCCATGGTGTTGTTTGATTGTTATTTTTCTATATATTAGGGGCAGCATAATCATTTAATAACCTTTAGGAAGGGATTAGAGACATTTTAGTCTCTGAAAACAAACAGGGAAAGATTTTTTAGGTACCAGAGACTTTTTAGTTGGGATTAGAAAAAGTTATAGGACTAGAGAACCAAACACCACCATAATACTCCACTAGTGTACTACTGCTATGAATTGAAGGCAGGACGAATGAAATAATGAAGAGACGGCAGTCTAGTCTAGTCTAGAATAGAATGGAAAACAAACAAGTTGACCTCGTTAATAATGGCCGATCCGACATTTGTGTTGTGTGTACGCACACACAATAGATCGATCGTTGACAGCGACCAGCCAGTACTGCTGTGCGCCTGCAGCGTGGATCTCTCGTGCGAAAGAAACAAAGTATACGTGTGGATGGATCTCGTGATTCTCGGTGATTGGAATTGTGCGTGTTTCTTTAAGGGGAAGCCGCGATTCTGCTCTGATTATGTGTGATTAACAAACAGGGTTAAGCAGGTCCTCTGCCCGTTCCTGCGGTCCGTAGTGCAGATCTGCAGGGCGGCTGATTCTCCGTCACCGCCCGAGCTGCTCGGTTGCCGACTAACGATCAGCAGTAACTCAGCACGTAGTACGTAGGGCGCGTGGGCCGTGGTTTATTTCAGCACGCGGGAGGCGGAACCCCACGCGCACTGTTAGAATAAATCTGAGACATACCGTTGATCATTCAAGAACCAAGCACTCACACAAGCACAACATCGAAATTTGTTAACGAGGTTCACCATCATGGTTACATCCCCGGGGCCTGACTACGAGCGCTCCTCCCCGTGACACCGTTACAATACCGCACACCGGCCACCTGGGTGTTGGCACACGCTGTCGGCTCCCATGCGTGCCTGTGCTATTATGTTGGCATAGGTTACGTCGTGTGTCTAGCCCCGCTATATATGAGAGGCCTAGGATACAAGTGTCCTACTATGACACGACTCCATATCCTATCTAAACACAATACTACTACAAGTCCAACTGTAACCTAACTTGTACACTATATTCGACACAACTCCAACAAACTCCACCTTGGCGAATATTCTCCACCACCTTGAATTCATCCGTGCGTCGAACCTCCATGTACATTGGACTTGAGATACACCATGAGCACCGCTGCTACTCCCAGACTCCATATGACTCCACCTGCAACTGTAGTCCCTTCTCGTCTTCTTCATAGTTAACACTCGAGCAAAATTAAGTTTCTCATTACTCTACTTTGTGCTATCAACTTCCGGAGTTTCCGTTCAACGCCATCACACACTGATCATTAATCTGCGTGAAAATAAACAACTCACATAATGGGTGTCACATATAAGAGTTATCTGAACTCAACATCACCGCTCTTTCTTGACCGTCTGTCTGAAACTTGAAGAAATTTCACTGTCGCCATGTGTCACTTTGAGTCAAATTCACAGTTGTCTCACCCTTTTCCCGAATAGTCTTTGACATGTTCCATAGCTATAGCACTCCGCCTCCTTCTGTACTTATGATCCGCACTTTGCAATGTGCACTAAACACCACAGAATATACGACCATGTACTCTCCCAGCTTTTGACAATTTCAGACTTTCCGCCACTTTCTCAGATTCTCCATGGTCAACTCATGTCCATCAATCGGCACCGATAGGCCTAGTCACCAACTTGAATCCGGTACTTGTCAACACTGCTTCAGCACCCCCTGCACACTTTTGTCTGACCTCATGTCTGATGACCAGTGCCTTGGCCTATTGCTGTGTCCTGTGCTTACCGCACGCCTCGCCGCTATCACCGCGTCGAGCCTCTGCTGTCCTGGTCGAGTCTCCCGGGTAGCTAGCCCACACTGCCTCAACCCCTACTGCAGAGAACCACCGATCATCACCGACCGATGCCGAGTATCGATCACGTCTCCATCAGACCATTGGGCCCTAGACCGATCCACGTGTCTCTCGCTATACTTGCTGAAATAGGCTTCGATTTCTGATATCTTACGCCATAGCCCCTCCATCAGCACAGAGTGAAATCTTCCGTCAGACCCCAGCTCCACCTTCAACATGACTCTATGTAGTTGGCCGTGCTACCCCGTGCCCTGTTGACTTCAAGCTCTCATGTGTGCACTGCCTTGATCAACCTTGCGCCATAGTCTTGCCGAAGCCGCACAAGCCCTCGGGCCTGCACCATGTGTTTCCACGCCCCAGAAGTCGGCCACCATCAGCATTACGCTCCTATGTCGTCATCGCTGAAATCACCACCGTTTTCTGCTTTGACCGACATCCACGTCGACCCATCAAACTGTTCAGTCTGACCCAGCCGAATTATCCGACTGCAACCATGCTCCACCCTACGTCGTATCCGCCTCGCATAATTGTGCATTGTCTTGACGTCCTGTGTTTGCATGATCCTGTCACAACGCGCTCTAGACTCCTCCGAGCCTTATACGCACGTTGCCTTCCCGTCTCAGAAGCCTGGGTACACACTTCTTGTAAAGAACTCTTCAACCACAATTATCTAGACCCACGTAGCATTTTCAATGTACCTAGCAGAACAAATAGTTGATCCAAAACAGGCCACGCAATGCTCACGCCATGCATCTGATATCCTCGGTTTGCTAGCTCTTTGCACCAGAAAGTCAACCAACGTACCATGTGCCTCTTATTTGGGAACTTTTTTTTAACCAACCAATCTCGTGTCCATGCAGCATCCACCCTTGCGTGAGCCGCTCAAAATGACCTGGACCATGTCCAGCCGTGTGCTTCGCCTGGTTCTGGCTCGGGCACACGAGCCAGCCTGCCGCGCTGCTGCTCCCGCACAGGCCACCCTCGGTCAGCCTACAGCACTGCCTGGCCTGCCAGCCCAATCAACCGCACTGGCCACCCCTGCACCACCGCTGTACTGCGCGCACCCCCTAGGGCTTCCACGTGATTCCCGATCGAAGATCGATCGATGCCGCCGTGTACCGTAGCTGCTACCACGCACACTGTTGCCGTGCATGAATCCCGGGCCGCATGTTGTTTCGATTCCGCCGCCCGCCGCCTGCATCTGACCTGTTTCGCGTTATTCCGATTGCTTCCAATCTTTGCCGCTGATGTCTTCCTGATCTGCATAGTTAATCCTTCTGATCTTGCGCCCATACACCGATCAATATCATCGGCAACTCCTTTAGATCAACATGCCCATCCGCCGGATCTTGCAACCTTGCTCATGATACCACTTGTTAGAATAAATCTGAGGCATACCGTTGATCATTCGAGAACCAAGCAATCACACAAGCACAACACCGAGATTTGTTAATGAGGTTCACCATCATGGTTACATCCCCGGGGCCTGACTACGGGTGCTCCTCCCCGTGACACCGTCACAATACCGCACACCGGCCACCTGGGCGTTGGCACACGCTGCCGGCTCCCCCTGCGTGTCTGTGCTATTATGTTGGCATAGATTACATCGTGTGTCTAGCCCCGCTATATATGAGAGGCCTAGGATACAAGTGTCCTACTAGGACACGACTCCATATCCTATCTAAACACAATACTACTACAAGTCCAACTGTAACCTAACTTGTACACTATATTCGACACAACTCCAACACGCATCACGAGAGAGCACGGAGGGCACGAGATCACGTCCCTGGCAATGGCTAGTGGTATCTGCTTTGCAGGAAGAGTTGGGCTTGGATCGATCAGAGAGGGGCCGCGGCCGCATGTACCACCACGGCCGGCGATGCAGTGCCCCGAAGCTTCCTGAAACAGCAGCAAAACAGCATACATGCGGTAGAGAGGAGGGTCCGCATGTGCAGGTTGCGCTACGTACGTATGGCCATCCTCCTAGCAGCGTGTGGTAGTTACCGCGGCTGACTCCGGCCATCTTTCTCTTTCGCCGCCGAAAGACGGCCCCATGCAGCCACTCCTGACCTGACATGGTGCCACTGAACGATCCCGGAAAGCCGACGCGGTTCATTCATGGTTCAATCATCTCCACCGAGCTGCACATCATGCGCAGGAGACAACCAACTACTACGATTTATTTTAGCCCTACCTCGCACGTGGTAGGCCGTAGCCCGTAGGCAACAGCGATCGTCTGTAGCTACGCCCAAACAAGTCGATTTCACGCATGCGCTAGCTGCAACTTGTAGCCAAGCGAAGGTCTGAGGAACGGTCGAACGGACTATGCGTTTGCTTTTTCACCGTCGGCGTATATGCTAACAGTCAAGTCTCTCTCGATGCTATACCCATGAGGTATATACGAATTGTTTAGGTTATCCATGCATGCCAACAGCAAAAAAGATTAGGTTGTCGACACTGGAAAGATCGTCCAAAGAGATGAGGTGAGTTGATGTGTGATCGATCATCGAATCCGGAGTATTTGACAGAAAACTACCACATTAGGGGTATCCGTCCCACAGAACTACCACTTACAAAAAAGTGACTAATAACTACCGAAAATTTCAAATTTTGTGGCAAAAAACTACCAAGTCGTGTTGATCGTCTAGTTAGCCGTTTTAACCGCTTAACTGACAGGGATGGCCCACATGGCAGGCCGACGGCGGCCCTAACGGCTAACGGACGCCGCTCGTGGCCGTTAGTGGCCCGGCTCGGTCGGAACCAGCCAGGGGCTAGGTCAAAACGACCGACCGACCGGCCGACCCTCACTCACTCTCACTCACTCACTCCTCTCCCCGAGCTCTCTCTTCTTCCTCTGTTTCCTCCGGCGACTGCAACGCGGCGACGCGAGGATGCCTTCCTGGCCCAACAGCAACGAGACATCCGACGCCGACGATGACGAGTACATGGATGAGTACAGCAGCATGCAAATGGAGTATTTTGTAAGTGAGCTCACTCTGTTCTCTCCTATGCTAGGGTTAGGGTTAGGGTTTGAGCTCACTCTGCTCTTCCATGTAGTTCTTATGTGTGAGGTGTTGTGGCTGATATATATGGGGTTGGCACTGTAGCAAACTCCTGACACGGTGATAGATCCAAGTTTCAGTGGGCTTGTGGTTGAATCTGACCGTAGGTGCATCCTGCATAGGCAGAGACCAGGCAGGTTTGTGGCATTTGAAGGGACTGACACTGAAAGGAGATTCATTGGATGTGCTACTACGGTAAGAGCAACTAATTGTTAGTGGTTTTCATGTGTAGATTTATTTGGTGGTACATAGTGCAAACAACATTGATATTCTTGTTGTTTCAGTATCTGTTTACTGAAAACTGAAGTACAAAGCTGGTGTTGTGTTCATGTGTTAGCTAAATCTCTGATAGGAACTGAATTTAGGGAACATCTAAAATTGGTCTAACTGAATTTCTTTGTTACTGCATTTAGACAAACATTGATATGTATGTATGAATTATGTAACTGAATTTTACTGGATTTAGGTATCATTAATATTTCACTGCATTTTCAGGATGGTGTGAACTGTGGTGTTCTGGAGTGAGTAGATGCCCCTAGGCCAGTAATTCTGCAGAGGTGTTTAACCAAGCTGTGGGATATGTATCATGAGGAGAACCTTGGTAGAGTCCAAGACAAAGAAGCTCATGAGATAGAGGCTGAGAAACTGAAGAAGGAGCTGGATTCTCTTGCCAATCAGTACAGTCAGCTTGTGGATGATGTATCCAAGCTGTTTGATTACCAGGATGGGCAGAAATCCCATGCCATGGATTACACAAGCCAGGCAATCAATGAACTTAAGGAGAAGAAGCATCAACTTGATGAGAAGGCAAAGATTAAGGTTCAAATGGAGAAGCTTAAGCTGAAGAAAGAACAGAGGTGCATCCTGCAGAGTCAAGCTGATATCATCCAAAATACCAGGAAGGCCATGAAGGAGATAAAAGTGGAGAGAGACCTCCTTAAAGAAGAGAAGAAGAAGCTGGAGCATGTCATTTCTGAGCTACTGAAGGCTGGTCATGGGTGCAAGGAAAATCTGGACAAGATCAAAGAAGTTGTCATGGAGGAGTGATTTTTTAGGCATGGTTGGTAAGTAAATATGAGGCCTTTATATATAAGTGGCCTAGCAATGAAGGAGTTTAATGCAAATATGCATCTCAGTACTAATATTAGCTAATGAACTGCTTAAGCCTAAGAACTGTCTATGGTTTCAGATCATTTTGGTTGTGGTGTGGGGTGCTGTTATGGCCCTGATCTGTAATGCTCTAAGATGATGTTATCTTTAATGCCCTGATGCTAAGTTAAGAACCTTATTATCTAAGCCTGCTGCAGTTTCTATCTGTCTTTTTTATCCTACCTGCAATATGGTCTTGAGAAGTTTGTTGTAAAATTTCACACATTGCACAAACTTGGTAACACTGAACAAAGGTAGGTAGTTCACATAGGAGGCACCATAGGTAGCATTACATAGATAGCACAATACTTGCTAAAACTAAAGATTGCTGACACTGACGAAACTGACATAGGTAGTTCAATTGACGAAACTGACATAGGTAGTTCAACTATTGACGAAACTGAATCTGAAACTTATACAGTTCAACTACTGACGAAACTAAATCTGAAACTTATAGTTTCAGATTCACTTAGTTGTCTGTCCTGCTAAGCGTCTGGATCGTCATACCTCTTGCTTCAGTTGGGTGGGATTTGGCTGCACCTCCACCTCCTCTTCCTCTTCGTCTTCATCGATGACGACGATGGGAGGAGGACGGCGGCGAGCCTGCAGTAGGTCGTCATCGTCTTCGTGCACCTCTGCTGTGTTTGCATTTGATGTAGCTTGTGCTGGAGCGACATAGCGGTGGTCTGCCCACCGCTACCTCTACCCAGCATCGCCGGAGTCGGCCTCCTTCATTGCCCATAGGAGAATGTCGATGGGCATGACCACCTTACCTAGGTTTCCATAGCGCTGCTCCATGCGCTGCTTCTCCTTGCTAGTTGCCTTCTTCCTCACTGCCTCTGCTGCATCTACCAGCCCAATAGTGCTGGTGTACCTCATGGCGACCTTCATGTAGTCGAGGAAGAGTTCTTGGTCGCCGCGTGCTGAACCAAGAAGCATGGCAACCCATCCTTTGCCAGTTGGGAATGGGTTTAGCCATGGGTCTGGGGAAGGGGAAGAGGAAGAACCAGCCATGGTTGGAGCTAGGGAGAGGAGTAGTAGTTGTGGGTGCGGCAGAAGTGAGGTGGATAGGTGCTGGAGTAGTAGTTATATGGAGGAGTTATGTGGGGGGAGGTGTTGTGTGGCAGTGGAGTAGTAATAGTGAGGAGATTTTACTAGTCTGTACAGGTGGTAGATGTGCTGTATTTAATGTTCACAGTTTCAGTGTGTTGAAACTTGTGATAATTTGCTGCCATTTCTCATCGGAAAAGTGAAAGTTAGGTAGCATGCTCTCAAACCAGATTCTCAAGTATTTACAAGACATTCATGAACGTAAAGCTGATTCATAAACTTAAACCAAATTTAGAAACATTCAGCAATGCTTAGATAGCATGATCCTTAACCAGATTCAGACATAGACAGCAGGGCCGACCCTGAGGGGGGCAGCGGGGGCGGCCGCCCCGGGCCCCCAAGATGCAGGGGCCCTCCTCAGGTTCACACTAGCCCATGGCCCAGGTATTCAGCAGGATAGTCAAGGCCAAGTTCTGGGAAACAATGGGCATTTCTAGGTAGACACGGTGCGCGCGTAGACGCTCTGCTCAAAAGGAAAGAAATATGGCATGCAGATTTCCCACGATCTCAGGACGCCACGAGCCCAGAATATCGCCCTGCCTTCTTTTCCTTCCATGGCTACGATCCCTAATTCTACCTGGCCCCGTCGCTCCATTTACGAATCGCGAGCGGCAGCCGCAACGCGTCGACGCCTACGAACTCCGATCTCCAAGCACTGGATGTACACGCGTGGTGGCTAGACTACATGGCCGAGCACATCCTGCTAGATGCCAGTCTACTCCACATCGGTTCATCGCCCAAAGCCCGATCACCGACCGACCGATGCCAATTCGAGGTATACTACTGTTTTGAAATTCAACCACTTCCGAGTATACATGCTGGTTATCGCACTAAAAAATCAAACCACTTATGCTAGACATAATTAATTAGACCAATTATGGAGTGACTATCTTTCAGTTTATAGTACCTGTAGATTTTTAATGCTGAAGGTTTCAAATTTGATTGAGATATTTTCATATGTCCCACAAAAAAAGGATATAGTTTCGTATGATTTTTGTAGAACATTGCTACATATTTATTTTCATTTGATTTGAGTTTAGAGCTCTTACAAATTTTCATTATGTTTATTATATTTGTGCTCACGCACATCATTACAAATTCAATTTCTTTGGATTATTATGAAATTAAGAAAGCCATGGTGTTAAATATTTTCGTGCATTCTACTACAATCCAACCTTTCAAAAGAAAAAAAAAAGAAAAATTATACTTCTTTTAGAAATTTACATATGAATTAATGTGGTGATGTGATCGTATATAATTCTATACGTGGAAAGTATGTACCTCTATTAGCATTGAGGGGCCTGCATTTTAGTTTCTCCCCGGGCCCCCAATTCTCAGGACCGGCCCTGATAGACAGAGATGAAACTTTCAGTACCACGCATTAAAACGCATAAAACATAGATAGTTCGAGCTGATTTAAGCAAACTTAGTACTAATACAGACGACGAAGATGACGATAATTTGCTGCCGCATCTTCATTGTTGCATGCTCTCTCACTCTACAGACGACGAAGATGACGCCGCTCTAAACATTCAGAAGTAACAACAATAAGTGTAGACAAATGTAGTATGAACGAAGAAATAAGTTCAGAGACATACATAAACAGAAAACACAGAGCAAGCAGAGAACATGCGGAGAACTAATCCTCTCTTGCTTCCAACGCAGCCAACATCCTAGTCCACCGAGTCCTTGTTACTTGGAATTGATGGAAGCTTGCCCTGTCTCTTGCCCACCAGATGACAAGGTCATCTGTGATGTGCGTTCCTTCTGGGAACGCCTCATTGAACTGTTTGACATTGTTGGCGTTGCGTTCTGCCATAATCCTGGCAGGCAGCCTCCGCCGTCACTCCAGCGCACGCGCTCTGCGATTGGCCCTCGCAGCAGCCCTATCAACCTCCTCATGGTCATCCACTACCTCTCCTAATGCTGGATCCATCTCTGGCTGAGCTAGGATCCGCGTGCTTCCGCGGCGGCTAGGTTTTGGACTAGGGGAAAGATGTTGTACGATCGCTGCGTCTTTTGTAGACAGAATGGCAGGCTAGGGAGGAGGGTGGGCAGAGAGATCCAATAACCGAGCCCAGTACCAGGCCCAAAGTAATAAAGCATAATAGGGCAGCAGGCCCATCTTAGACAAGTTCAGTTTCACACAAGTTCAGTTTCAGACAAGTTCAGACAAGTGCAGAAAGTAAGAGCAGAAACTAAGAGTAGAAAGTAAGTTCAGAAACTAAGTTCAGACTTACCATTAATTACCACTTGCATAGAAGTAGCCCTTCAATTTGGAGCTTGGATACCTCTTCCTTTTGGTCCCTGCCAAACCTTGTGCAGAAGTTGTGGCAGATCTTGGTGCACTGAAACCAGAATTTCTCCCTCTACCTGCAGGTCTGCCCCTTCTGGATGTACCAACAGGGGCTGGTGCTGATGCAGAAGGTCCTGGAGCAGAATGTGATGCTCTATTTGCTGTTGCAGCAGGGACTGATATGGTAGGATTGGCTCTTCTTCCAGTTTGTAGCATGGCCTTGAGCTGGTGCAGCTAGTGTATCTGCATAAACTGCCCTATTTTCCTGCATTCAAGAACCAGGACACATTTAGTGAGGTAAATACCATGGAAAAAGGAAACTTGTAAGTCATGTAATTACCTGATGTTTGTTTTTTCCTCATCTGAAGCTTAGGCCTCAGAGCCTTCTGGCAACTTGTATACTTGTGTCCTTCTAGCCCACAATTGCTACATGTTATAGTCCCCATCCTACTACTATCTCTTGGACCTGGAACTTCAAACTGCCCTTTCCTCCTTGCAGTTTGTTTTTTCCCTGTCTTTTCTTTAAAAACAGGAGGCTCAATGTCTGGTGTGTTTGTTTGAGGCCAGCAATCTGGACCAGGGACAGGGTATATAATTTCTTTGTATGTCTCAAAATATAATGTCTTCTTGAAAAATTCACTAACATAGTCCTCAGGATGCAGTTTTTGCTTTGTCATTGCACATATGGCATGACTGCAAGGTACTCCTGACATGTTCCATCTCTTGCAATCACAGGTACATTTTTCCATGCCAACATAATATTGTTTTTCTTTGCTGGTAACTTGCCATATTGTTTCACCTGCTCTATCAGCCTGGCAATACTTGGCATATTTCTTGTTCTCTTCTAAAATCTCTGCATAATTGGGTGTGATTGCCCACCTGCTAATCTGTAACTTCTCTTTGGTCTGCTGCCTCTTGATCATCTGCTTGGTCCTAATCTCTTCAAACATTGTCCTTATAGGCTTAGCCCTAACATCCAGTATCATCTTGTTGAACACTTCACTCAGGTTGTTCACCACTAGATCTGTTTTGCATGTATGATCCATAGCAAACCTAGCCAAAGCAGAAGCATCAATCTTTTTTAGCCATTTCCAAGCATCCTCACACCGTGCTTTCAAATCTGCCATCCCTAATTCATGACCATGTTTTGTGTAAGAGTAGCTAGCCTGGTCCACACATTTCTTTAGTTCCTGCCCCCTAAATCCAGCTGCTTGGAAATTTGCATATATGTGCCTAAGACAGTACCTTTGAGGTGAATCAGGGAATACCTCATTTATTGCCTTAAGCAAGCCCTGTGCATTAACAAATTAGTAATGCACATGATCAAACTTAAATAATTCCAATATTTACTAAAACAACATTTATCTAACATATTTGTGCATAAGACACTAACCTTTTGCCTGTCAAATATGACGGTGTATGTTCCAAACTTGTTGCCACTACCAATGCAACATCTCAACTGAGTTAAAAAGCAAGTCCAACTCTCTCCGTCTTCCTTGTCAACCACACCAAAAGCTATGGGGTAGATGTTGTTGTTGCCATCCCTTCCTGTGGCTGCAAGTATTTGTTGTCCAGTGGTTAACTTGATGAAGCATCCATCAAGACCTGGATTAAGTGACAAATTAGCTACAACATAGAACTACTAGGAAACCACTAATTAATAACAGTTAAATCTTTAAAAGTTACCTATAAATGGTCTGCAACCATTAAGGAAACCTTCCTTTGAAGCTGCTAAACAGTAGAAAAGATATTTGAATCTAGGAGTAGGTGCTGAGTTTTCTGGATCTTCAAACATTGTCACTATACACCTGCTCCTAGGGTTTGTATCAAGAACAGCTTGAAGATAATCTCTTAACCTCAAATACTGCTGCTTGTGATCACCTTGCACCACATCAACAGCCTTCCTCCTTGCCCTATATGCCACACTCCTTGACACATCCACTGAAAAATTGGTCTTTGTCTTTTTAATTAATGCATCCACAGGAGATCTAATGTCTTCTCTCAATGCTTCCTGTACTGATCTGGACAACCACTTTGTAGTAACTTTTGTGGACTCTGCACATGCTCCACAAGTGTGCACAATATCACACTTCTTAATGCAGAAAGTTTTCTCATGGGCTATTTTAGAGGTAGTGATATAAAAATCACATCCTTGTGCTCTCTCTGAGCACCAAACAATAATCCTATCTGGGACATTTCTGTGGTATTGAAAGTTCCTCAATGTCCTAATGTGAAAATCCCTAAGTGCATCTCTGTACTCATAAACACTGGTGAAGCACAATCCCTTACAAAACTGATCTTCTGGGTTTGGTAGTTTGGGATTGAACCATACCCTTTCCTTCAACTTCATATTCCTTCTCTTCCTACCACTTGGTAGTTTATAGGATCCTTCAGGCTCATCTTCTTCACCACTAATGCCATAATCACCAGGAAAACATTTTTCATCAGCTTTAGGCAACCAATCTGGTTTTTCCATTTTCTCAGCCTCATTGTGTGATCTAATTGTTGGACCAGGATTTTTCACTGGCTTTAATTTTTGTGCCATTGGTCTATCTTCATCATGAGATGAAGAAATTGCTTGCAGTTCCACACTGTTGCCATCTGAATCAGACAGAAATTCTGATACATCAGTGTCACCTTCAAAATGATTGAGGTCAGCTTCTCTCTGAAGAATACTTTTCTTAAGCTCTTCCTTTCTGTCCATGCTTGTATCCACCAACTTAGTGCAACTTTTTTGGGTGTTAATGCAATGATCAACAAAATAATAATCTCTGTTTTCATCTGCATTACACAGCTCATTTGCTCTCACAACTCTTATGTTCACACTCTTTTCATTTAGAGAGTGGAGCAACATCTGCTGCACATCATCTTCAGAAGATATTTTCTCTAAGCCTTCTATCCCTTTATGAGCATCACTAACATAGTACATATAATCATCAGAGCAGCAACCCTCACTCCTAATAAGAGATATCAGAGTCCCAAATGATATGTCTGACTGGTACATGTTTCTAACAACTGAATCTCTGCCTTCTAAATGGAACAAAATTCCCCATTTTGGGTCATCAATACTGGACAAAAATGGAATGAATTATTATAAAGAATGCACACTGCTAAAGTTTCTAACAATTTGCAATTACCCTGTTATCATACATTAGGGGAAATTGACCTAAAATACATCCTGTCAATAAAACTAAAAAGGAAGAAGATATGTTGTACCTGCCGCCTCCCGCACGAGGAAGCTTGCGCCGGCCACGAGGTGCACTTCTTGTCGTCGTCGGTGGTGGAGCCACCGCCAACTCCTGGGATGACTCGTCGGTGGTCGAGCCGCCGCCGCCAACTCCAGATTCAGGCTGTTGGGTCGCAAAGCTAGAGCTTCCTAGCCACGTATCGACCTCCGAAAGGTCGACGCGGCCCCCAACTACATCAGGAGGTTGGCCGCCGAACAAATCGCCGTCGGGGTTTGGATCCAACGCTGCCATTACCACCGCCGCCTAGGAATACAGAGGAGAGAGCTCGGGAAGAGAGACGTGGTTCGGCCGGTCGGCCGGTCGGTCGGTCGTTTTGACCTAGCCCCTGGCTGGTTCCGACCGAGCCGGGCCACTAACGGCCGCGAGCGGCGTCCGTTAGCCGTTAGGGCCGCCGTCGGCCTGCCATGTGGGCCATCCCTGTCAGTTAAGCGATTAAAACGGCTAACTGGACGATCAACACGACTTGGTAGTTTTTTGCCACAAAATTTGAAATTTTCGATAGTTATTAGTCACTTTTTTGAAAATGGTAATTCTGTGAGACGGATATCCCTAATATGGTAGTTTTTTGTCAAATACTCTCGAATCCGCTAGTTTTATTTGGTGGCAACATCGGCACAAGCGGGCCCAGCTTGCTGCCTGTGTGTGCTCGTTGACCCTCGTGACATTGGACGATGGATAGCACACCGGACGACCCTGTGATTGTTAATTTACCAACCGCGTGCTTCATGCATGCTTACTACAGTGTCAAAGAAAAACAAGTATGCACAATGCCAAAAGGAAAAGAGGACAAAACTAAACTGAGAAAGAGAACTGGAAAAGAACTATGCCTAGCGACATCCCACATGAGAATATCTAGGCAACACTAAGATGCTTCTATGAAGGAAACTCATAGGGGCACGCACATGTTCATTTGTGTCGGTCGCTCGATTGCCTCGTAATATGTAAAGTCATTTGATTCGGCACGGGGGCATGTCAAGTTTTAAGTTACAGTTTTTGAAACTTACGTTTTCGTCGTTCGCTCGTACCAAGTTTTTAGTTTTCGTTGTTCGCTCCCACCAAGTTTTAGGAGTTGAAACTTAATGAAATTTTAAAAACTCGTCAAAACATGTTCAAAATGGATATTATTTTAAAGACCTCGTCACAAGAAACATGAATATGCAAATGAAACTTAATTTGGGCTTTTGGTTCCAAAGATATAAATAATTGAAAAATCAAAAGTCGAAAGAAAAATGGGGTTGCGTGCCACAAATCCCCTCCCGCTTCCATGCTCCCATTTCAAAAATATTAAAATCTAACGTTTAGATTTTTCCAAAAGAAGTTGTCAATGTTCACAAATCATGTGTCTGCATTCCCTAAAAATTCAAATCAAAATTCAAAATACTGAATGAGATATAAAGAAAGGCAAACCCAACGAATATCCACATACAAAATTTGGAGTCTAGAAGTCACCTGCTAGCATAGGAATCCGATGGCTAGGGCAACAGCTGTTGTGGCTCCGATGCATGTGGCACTCTATATAAGCCATGGTAAAGGCATGGGGCTGAGGGTTCACATTATTCTGTAATCATTCTATACACACGAGAGCAAAACCACCAACAAGAAGTAGGGTGTTACCTCAAACAACAAGGTTCTAGACGTATATTGATACGTTCTTCTGTGTACACACTTCTGCAGCTTGGTAGCTACGCCTCAGCATTCGTACCCCTATAGTCGTTGTTAGAATTATATCCACGATAATCAATATGAATAATGTTCCAGCTTTAGGCAAATTCGCAACCGGATATTTTTCTTAGTGCAAAGGCTGAAATGGCCCTGGTTTGTAAAGAAAGCAGCGGACGGACAGGGAACACTAGTCTAGCGTTCAAGCATCACTAGTCCGAAAACCATACGATCTTCAAATCAACCAAACGAACGCCTCAAAACATCGCTCAACCAAAGTACTCCCAGTTCCCATTTCTGAATCCTGAAACATGGCGCTCATGTGTCCATCATCACGTTTTTCTTCTCCAAATAGAGGTACCTATTGCTATGAAAGAACAATCGTCCTATAGGCTATAAAGTGTTATGCAGCCGAGAATGGGAAACTTTACATTTGAAAACCAGGCCAGTCTGTGATGTCCAAGCAAAGTTTTTCTTCCTTTTTTGTACTTTGAGGAGAAATTAGACCAATTAATCGGGACACTCGAAAGGCTAGTTCATACGTCATCGTCCCAACCTATTTTCATGACCACGTGTCGTCATCGATCGATCCATCATCTCATGAACGATGATGAAAGAAATATCGGTCACGCATGCTAATCAATTCATGCAAGTACATTGCTTAATTAAGACAGCAAACATTGCAAAATAGTGCTAACCGAAGCCATCCTATATTCTGGCAAAGTCCCCCACCGATTCCTGCAGCTCCAAGCAAAGTTGATTAACCAGTTCCATGCAAATAGCAGCAAAGTCGCACTAATAATAACCATGAGCAAACAATGCCAGATGACTTAAACAAGGCCAATGGAACGTGACGTACGCGCCTTGGAACGATTAATTAGTTGGGGCGTCGGCCTTGCGGCGACTTCGGGCGCCAAAGGCAACGAGCCACCACATAGCGAACGGAGATAAAAATAAATAAACATACCCCAGCGACCCTACCGATCGATGAAACCGTCGCTTGCCAGCACAAACTGTGACAAAACGTACGTCTCATGTTCATTAGTTTTTGGAGTGGCTAAGTGTAAGTCTACTGAAAAATTAAACTGGGTTAGTCGATTCTTTCCGGCTGTCCGATGCAAAATGAACAGTTCGATCCTTTCTCCATCCTACCGGCAGCTTCTTCCCCTAACCGTCCCACGGAGCACCGACCGGACCGGCGGCCACCACTGCTGCGTGGCCGGCGGCGCTCCCGCGCAGCCTTGTCGTCCCGCCCTCCCCAGAACCTCCTTCCACCGCCATGCTGTAGCCATCCCCCGCCATTCCCATAGCCAGTGGCGGATCCAGGACCCAGGCCGGGGGAGCCTGGGCCCTGGGCGTAAAGAAGCAAAACTGCATTGAGTACAGCATCATGAACACTGTAGTAGCACTGTAGCTAGCCTAGGGCCTGGGGCTTAGCCAAATCCTGTGTCTGCCCCTGCCTATAGCCCCGGGCCTCGCCGGTCTTTTCTCCGGCGAACCTTCAACACTGACGTGTTGCCGCCTCCACTACTGTTGTGCTACCTCCCTTACCCCCCACCCTAAGATAGATGATGTGGTAGCCTGCCTGCAAGCTTCTTCCTCCCCTCCGACGAGCTTCTTCCTCCGCTCCGGCTATTTCTCCCTTCAACCAAATTCGACTGACCCGGATTCGAAAGTCAGGCGACTGACATGTAGCCATTGTGTAAGTTTTTTATATGCTAAATCTCAGTCGATGCTATATTCGTTAGGTCTTACGTGGAGATCCGTGTAAAATTTCCGCTCTTCCTTTTTATGTGTTCTATCACCTGACTAGGACTTCGTTAAGTCTGAGTCGACTGAGATTCAGATATACCTTGGACAACATTTGAGTGTTGGGGGAAGAAGCGATCTAGATATACCTTGGACAACGTTCAAGTGTTGGGGGAAGAAG
Organism: Triticum aestivum; assembly: GCF_018294505.1. NCBI lineage: Eukaryota > Viridiplantae > Streptophyta > Magnoliopsida > Poales > Poaceae > Triticum > Triticum aestivum. The sequence continues at coordinate 568,128,655 of NC_057794.1, forward strand.
CTCACCCAACGTACATACTCAGATGCATGAAGAAGCTGCTATACGTATTGTTTTTTTAATACAGTACAAACGCAAGCATTCATATACACGCGCGTACACTTATCCCTATGAACGCACAAACGCACACCCTATCCCTATGAGCACCTCTGAAAGATTGAGCCGGCATATCATCTTGAAATTTACGAAGTCGTCGTAGGCACCTAGTTGTCGACGGAAACGTCTCCTACCTTGGACAACGTTTGAGTGTTGGGGGAAGAAGCGATCTAGATATACCTTGGACAACGTTTGAGTCTTGGGGGAAGAAGCTCGCCCAACATACATACTTAGATGCATGAAGAAGCTGCTGTACGTATAGTTTTTTTTTAACACAGTACAGACGCAAGCGCTCATGTACATGTGCATACACTCACCCCTATGAACGCATAAACGCACACCCTATCTCTATTAGCACATCCGAAAGACTGAGCCGGCATATCATCTTGAAATTTACGAAGTCGCCATAGACACCTCGTCGTCGACGGGAACGTCTCCTCCCACTAAATGCGCATCGCCGGAAATCGTAAAATAAATCTAAAAATAAATCTAAAAATAAATGTGAGCACCAAGATTTGAACTTTAATGGGGTAAGAATACCACAGTCCTTCTAACCATCTAAGCACATGTTGATTCGATGATGTAAGTATAGTTGTACTTATATAGCTTTCATGCATCTGGCCGTCGTGATGAACGTTGGGAAAATGAAATTAATGAAGAACGTTGTCATCCACGGACGGACGCGCGCGGCTACACGTCCGTGTCACCCAATGCTTGATTAAGACTAGCCACAGTGGGAATAACTTCAGCAGTAACATCGAGTCCAACTCAATAAATTTGCTTATGTGGCAATGAGTTAATGAGGAGAGAGATAGTTACAGTAACTTAGCTAGTTACTGTAACATCACATGTCCCAAAGTAATATGAGTCTATAACCTAATAAATGAATGTTTGTATGTTATCACACTTATGTTACTACCCACTATGAAACTAGTAACATAGTTTAGGAATATGTGTATGTTACTAGTGTATGTTACTCTCCATTGTGGCTAGTCTAACTCGACTGAAACCACCATACATGTGTATGCTCCAGACTTGTTACGGGACGTGGCAGGTTTATCCACTGCACGCTTCACTCTCACTGCACCGATCATTTGGCATATCACGTACGCCTCACATACGACCGGCCAGCTGGCTAGCTACTCTTTTTGACCACCCTACGGACCGATGCGCCCGTTTAACCCGTCCGATGATCGGTGTGTACATCCCCGTGCCACATGCAGCAGCCGCGAAATTAATACCAGTGCTCGAGTCTCCGTACCGGCCGACATATGCATGCCAGTGCAGATCGTAGCTGGAGAAACAATCATGCCATGCGTCCGAGTATGTGGCGTACGGTGCAAGGTTGTGCTAGCTCGAGTTTATGCACGTACGTATGTAGCGCGTCGATCGATCATGGCCGGCCCGAGGTACAAATCGCGGCAGTAGTATTAAAATCTGGGAAGAAAAGCCATGCATGCATGCGCGGAGCCCGTGCCCCGGAATGGAAAGCAAGCGCTGCAAATGGCGACGTCCATGGGGATGGGGAAGCAGCTGCTGAGTAATTTCTACTAGTGGTCATAGGGCCAGATGGAGAGAGGCATCTGACGAGGAGAGGTGCCATCGCGGGAAAGACACCGACGAGGCTACTGGCGCGTGAGAGGGAGCGGCCCGGCCGTCCCGTCCGCACGTCTGCGTCGGGAAAATAATTTGGATTCGAGTGCTCAACCAGCAGCGACCGCGTGAAGGCGACCCGGCCTCGTTGAGATCAACGTAGCGTAGGATCCTCTGTACCGACAGACATAGACTCATCAACAGAAGAAAAAGATGAAGAGTTGCTTGGAGTCATGCCCGGAGCAGGAGCCCACGGAACTCCATGTGCGTCTCCCTTTCAACGTCGGCGACGAGTAACCGGCGGCAGCCCGATCGCCCTCACCGCGTCACCCCG
>NC_057794.1:568130973-568164035 GCF_018294505.1 Triticum aestivum
CCCGGGCCCCCAAGATGCAGGGGCCCCTCCTCAGGTTCACACTAGCCCATGGCCCAGATATCCAGCAGGATAGTCAAGGCCAAGTTCTGGGAAACAGTGGGCATTTCCAGGTATACACGGTGCGCGCGTAGACGCTCTGCTCAAAAGGAAAGAAATATGGCATGCAGATTACCCACGATCACAGGACGCCACGAGCCCAGAATATCGCCCTGCCTTCTCTTCCTTCCATGACTACGATCCCTAATTCTACCTGGCCCCGTCGCTCCATTTACGAATCGCGAGCGGCAGCCGCAACGCGACGACGCCTACAAACTCCGATCTCCAAGCGCTGGATGTACACGCGTGGTGGCTAGACTACATCGCCGAGCACATCCTGCTAGATGCCAGTCTACTCCACATCGGTTCATCACTGAAAGGATCGATATGGTTGACTAGAAGGGGGGGGGGTGAATAGGCAACTAACAATTTTTAGCTTTTCTTTAACAAGTTAAACTTTGCATCAAAATAGGTTGTCTAGAAATGCAACTAGGTGAGCAACCTATATGATGCAACGAGGATAGGTACACAAGCAAGCAAGAGATATGAAACAAGTAAGCTTGCTTAAATAAAGGCACGAGATAATCAAGAGTGGAGACGGTGGAGACGAGGATGTGTTGCCGAAGTTCCTTCCCTTTGAGAGGAAGTACGTCTCCGTTGGAGCGGTGTGGAGGCACAATGCTCCCCAAGAAGCCACTAGGGCCACCGTATTCTCCTCACGCCCTCACACAATGCGAGATGCCGTGATTCCACTATTGGTGCCCTTGAAGGCGGCTACCGAACCTTTACAAACAAGGTTGGGGCTCTCTCCACAACTTAATTGGAGGCTCCCAACAAAACCACGAAGCTTCACCACAATGGAATATGGCTCCTAGGTGACCTCAACCGTCTAGGGTGCTCAAACACCCAAGAGTAACAAAATCCACACAAGAAAGTATGGGGGAACCAAATATCCTTTGGTGGAAGTGTAGATCTAGGTCTCCTCCTTCAATCCCTAGCAAATCAACAAGTTTGAGTGGCTAGAGAGAGAGATCGGGCAAGAGAGCTTGAAGGGCATCAATGGTGGAGTGAGAGAGGTCAAAGGTGGGAGAGGTAGGTGGGAGAAGCCCCCTTAAGTAGTCTCCCCACAATTCCAACCGTTACTGCGTTTTTGCACTGCAGCGGTACAACCGGTCCTCGTCCCGGTACAACCGGGACTCACCGTGTAACAGCAGAACCCTACCAAGCGGTACAACCGGACAGGTGGGCGGTAGTACCGGCTAAGAAAGATAACCGGACTAACCGCCTGGCTACCGCACAACCACCGCATCAAAACAGGAGCTTGACCGGTACTTGGGCGGTGCCTGGCCGAAACAACCGCATGGCCTTGAGCTCTTGGGCGACTAAGTTCTGAGCGGAAGAACCGCTCGGACCACCGGTGGTACCGGTCATCGTGGAACGACCGGACCAACCGGGCCACTACCGCCCAAGAACAGCATCAAACCAGAGGCAAGAGTGGTACTTGAGCGGTACATGGACGGAACCACCGCCCTAGCTGTTGCAGAGCATGGTGGCGGTACCACCGCCCGGAGGCAGCGGTACAACCGCTCGAGCAAAAGCTGGTGAGCAACAAGACCCAGCGATACAACCGCTCTAGAGAGCGGTACAACCGCTGGGCAGAAACAGTGAGCAAGAAAGAGGGGAAGAGGCAAGGAAAACTCTCTCTCACACACACACCTGAGGAAGGCAAAGAGAGGATGAGAAAAGTGTACGTGAACTGATTCCCCCAGAGCTTCCTAATGAGGATTCCCTCTTGATAGTACGGGTACTCTACGACCAAAGAAAATAAAAACGTAAAGGACACGTCTTCGATCTTTTCCTTCGAGAGGTAACAGCAATCCGATGTAAGCCTAAGCATCGAGAACCTGAAACATATAGCACACGTTTAGACCACAAAGGGTTGTCATCATCATCCAAAACATAAAGTAGGGAAATGCACTTTCAATCTCCCCCTTTTTGGTGGATGATGACAACAACACGATTTGCAAGAGATAAGTCAATGAAATCTAGACGGAACTCCCCATGAATGTGTGCCCCAACAAGTACTAGCTGTTAGAAAGCTTGGGCACACTTTCAGGACTAGACGCCCCCTAGATTTTATAGACTCATCACTCTGAGCTCAAAAGGATAGACAATATAATACTTAGAGGCAATAATAATGATAAAGACCTACGAATAAACGGAGTAGCAAGTCTAGCAAGTCTCACACACAGCACGAAACGAAACAAGTCCACAAACAAACACAAAAACACGAGAACAGGAGAAAACCATCCAAGCAAATCCCCGAGACCTATAGAACCCTCTCCCCCTTTGGCATCAAGACACCAAAAAGGAAAAGAGCGAAGTTAGCGACCCAAAGCTCAGGCGTCCTCCTCTGACTCCTCAGTCGCATCTGGATCTTCATCATCAGAGTCGTCATCGTCGTCGTGATCAGATTCTTCCATGGCATTGTCAGCTGCTACAAATGAGGATGATGGCTGGGGAGGGGCTTCATCATCAGTCCAGGTGCTATGGGTAGAGATCCAACGCTCCTCTGGGGTGATGCTCTTCTCAGAGCCACTCTGAACCTGCATGTTGAGCTGCTTCATCATTGCAATTTGGCGACGCCGTGCGAGCTTCTCATTGACATGTGCCTCATACATCTTCTTCTGGATGTCAGCCTGGAGACAAAAGGTCTTCTTTACCTTGGCAGTAAGTTTGGCCACCCACGAAGGCTTGGCCCCTGGCTCCAGCTCAATGTCCTCATCGTCAGAAGTAGCATAGACATCCTCAGGAGCATGTTCAGGGAAGCGAGGCTCGGCATGCTTCTTCTTCTTAAGGAGCTTGACCTCATGAACAGTGAGGTTGTCTGGAGAAGTGAGGAGCTCTCCAGGACGACGAACAGCCCACACAGAGTTCAGAAAGCACATGACAAACGGAGCGTAGATTGGGACTTTACGGTAGATGACCATGTTGTACATCTCATGCCACAACCAATTTGACACATCAAACGTTGCCCCTGTCCCCACCATGGTCTTCATAGCAACCATCAAATCAACCAGATAGCCATGAATTTCATCTTGATTGCCCACCTTGGGCAAGAGCACATTGCGGAACACTCGGTGCATGATGTCATAGACCTTCTCCAAATCCTTGGATTCTCCAATAATCCCACGGCCCCGAATGTACAGAGGAGCAAGCTTCTCCTTCGGCATGGACTCAGGAAAATCATGAGGGCGAATGCCACCCCTTCCTTGCAGACCGGTATCCTCGTATCCAATAGCATTGCAGAAAGCCCTCCAGGGAACGTGAAACAATTCATCGCGACACATGAAGGTGAGAGTGCGCGCATCATCTTCCCCAAAATGAACCATGGCATAGAACTGATGGATGAGATGAACATCAAAGTCACAGTTGACTGACATGATCTTGACAAGATCAAACTCCTCGCAGAGAGCTAACACCTCACCAAAATACTCCATGTTGTTCCTCCAATGATCAAAATCAATCGTCCACTGCTTGGCATATCTATTCTTGTTGTGCTCAAAGAGTTCATGAACAATCCACACTTGCATCTCATTCCGGAACTGAAAAGTGGTCCAACGGGGAGCAATGGGAACCTCATACGGATTCTTTGAGCGGTAGGCTTCCCAATCCTTGGCTTTCCAATGATGCAACGGCATGACCACACGTTGCTTAGCAGCTGCAGACTTTTCACGCCGAGTGGGCTTGGTGGGTATCACAACTTCTTCATCATCTGACACAACCGGGCGCAAGGTCCTTCGTGCCCTCTTCTTGGTCTTGCGAGGAGCAGAGCGAGAACTAGAGCCACCTGAACACACACACGAAAAGAACACACAAAAACCCAACAAGGATGAGAGGATTGCACCCACTAGCAGAAAAGGAACAAGTTGCAACAACAGAGAAGATAGAATAGTGCTTAGTGGTTGATATACTCCGGTTGTACCGGATCTTCCGCCGGTAGTACCGCTCCAGCGGTTGTACCGCCCGTAGCGGCGGTAGTACCGCTCCAGCGGTTGTACCGCCCGTAGGGGTGGTAGAACCGCTGACAGTGGCACTACCAGGGAAGATAGATCTAACCGAGGCATACGAATCACACAAGTAATATTCCGAATTCTAAGTGCTGCAAACAAGACAGGAGGCTAACAAAGAACTCTTCTAAGCCATAGATCGAACACTAAATGCGGAAAGATGGGTAAAGCCCTAGGCAAGGAATAACCCTAAACAACAATCTAGAGGCAAAGAACACGAGGCATTACCACCATCCATGGGAAGAGTTCGGAAGGCCTCCACGGAGAGAATCCACGGAGAGCCAAGGATCCGAAGCGCGAGAAGCACTCCGGGGTAGGGGTAGAGATGGCCGGCGGCTAGGGCAAGAAAAAGAGGAACGAGGACGAAGGGAAAAAGACAACCCTTCAGCCCCATCGAGTATATATAGGCCCGAACGCACGCCCCGATAAAACCGCTTAGGGGAGCGGTTGTACCGCTCGTCTGGTACAGACCGGTGGATGGGGGCGGTACTTCCGGTGCCTGGAAGGCAGCGGTAGTACCGCACGGCAACAACCGGTAGTACCGGACGTGGGTTACCGTGGGATTGTGCGGTGAAACCGCCCAGGCACCGAACGGAAACCCTTGGGACGGCACAACCCGGTACCAGCGGTAGAACCGCTCTTGGTATCGGTTGTACCGCCCGACCACCTAAGCCCAAGCCAAGATCAAATGAGTGCAATCCGAAGGGAGGAAGAAGGGGCACAAAAACAGGAGAGAAACAACACCCTAGGAGAACCTAACACAAAGAGCAAAGAGAGAAAGAGAGAAAACAACACGAGAACAGTAAGGCTAACTCCAACTCCCCGAAGAGAGGACGGTGGCCGAGGCCACCTATGTTTGAGTCAATTGGTATGGCACCGCGAAGAATTATTCTTGGGTCCATGACCAAAACTCGTCTTTGAAGCACAAGTACCATCAAATATGGCTAATGTGAAAGACACAATCAATTTATGCATATTGGGGGGAGGGAGAGTTCATTGAGAGAACAACACTCCCCCTATGTCCATGCCTACACCTAAACTAGACAACAAGTTGAGCGTGGTAGGGTGTGCAAGGGTTCAAGCCACATTGCTCGAATCAATGATATTTAGCTCATGCCTTAACTCGCGAAATCTTGCTTCATCTAAGGGCTTCGTGAAAATATCTGCAAGGTTGTCATGAGTGTTGACATAGTTGAGCTCGATCTCTCCTCGTCTAATGTGATCCCGGATGAAGTGATACCGGATCTTAATATGCTTCGTCTTGAAATGTTGTACCGGATTGAGAGAGATCTTGATGGCACTTTCATTGTCACACCAAAGAGGCACTTTGTCACAAGTGACACCGTAATCCTTTAAAGTTTGCCTCATCCATAGGAGTTGAGCACAACAACTACCGGCGGCAACATACTCCGCCTCAGTGGACGAGAGAGACACACAACTTTGCTTTTTGGAAGACCAACTTACCAAAGAGCAACCAAGGAATTGGCACCCTCCGGAAGTGGACTTCCTATCCACTTTGTCTCCCGCCCAATCGGAATCTGAGTACCCTACAAGCTTGAAGTTTGATCCTCTAGGGTACCATAGGCCAAAGTTTGGGGTATGAGCCAAATATTGAAAGATTCGTTTGACCGCCACATAGTGACTTTCCTTAGGTGCGGCTTGAAACCGTGCACAAATTCCCACACTCAACATGATGTCCGGTCTAGATGCACAAAGGTAAAGCAAGCATCCAATCATGGAACGATATACCTTTTGATCCACCATTTTACCATTGGGATCTAAGTCAAGTTGCCATTTGGTTGGCATTGGAGTGGAAGCCGGCTTGACGTCACTTAGCTTGAATCTCTTGAGCATGTCTTGAGTGTATTTGGATTGATTGATAAAGGTTCCTTCTCTTCTTTGCTTCACTTCGAACCCTAGAAAGAATTTCAACTCTCCCATGGAGGACATCTCGAACTTTGAGGTCATGAGAGCGGCAAATTCCTCATTGAAAGATTTGTTAGGAGAACCAAAGATAATATCATCAACATATAATTGGCACACAAACAACTCCCCTTTGACCTTCTTAGTAAAAAGAGTGGGGTCGATTAGCCCAACTTCAAAACAACGGTCTTGTAACAACTCGGTAAGGTGGTCATACCACGCACGTGGAGCTTGTTTAAGGCCATAGAGCACCTTATCGAGTTGATACACATGATCGAGAAAGTAGGGATCCTCGAACCCGGGGGGGTTGCTTGACGTAAACCAATTAATTAATGGGACCATTAAGAAAAGCACTCTTCACATCCATTTGTTGTAACTTAAAATTATGATGAGAAGCATATGCAATTAACAAGCGAATGGATTCAAGACGAGCAACGGGAGCAAAGGTTTCACCGTAGTCGATACCCTCGACTTGGGAGTAGCCTTGTGCTACCAAACAAGCCTTGTTGCGAATGATAATCCCATGGGCATCTTGCTTGTTCTTGAATATCCACTTCGTTCCAATGACATTGTGGTTCCTCGTTGGCCTTGGCACCAATCTCCACACTTTGTTGCGCTCAAAGTTGTTGAGTTCTTCGTGCATGGCATTGAGCCAATCCGGATCTTCTAGCGCCTCATAGACCTTGTGGGGTTCCACACAAGAGACAAACGCATGATGCTCACAATAATTTGCTAATTGTCTACGAGTGCTTACCCCCTTTCTTAAGCTTCCAAGCACATTCGTCATGAGATGATCCTTGGTGGAGAGCTTGGATGCAATCTTGGCGGCACGACGCTCTAATTCCTCCTTGGTGGTGAGTTGAGGAGCGGTTACTTGATCATCTTGAGCGCCGTCATGAACTTGTTCTTGATCTTGAACTTGCTCGGGGGAGAGAACTTGACCTTGGGCATCACTTGGTGTGTCAACACTGTCTTGAGTATGATCTTGCCCTTGGTCTTGTTCATGAGGTTGAGGGCCTTCACTTTGTTCTTCGGAAGCGTGTGGGCCTTGGGTTGGTGATGGCTCCACTTGAGTGGAGCATTGTCCTTCTCCTTCGGCCACAAGGGGTTCCTCAATGGGTAGGATAAAACCAACACCCATTCTTCTTATGGCTTGAGGAGCAATTTCATCACCTACATCAGAAGTGTCACTTTGCTCCACTTGGGAGCCGTTATTCTCATCAAACTCCATGTTACACGTCTCCTCAATAAGTCCCGTGGATTTATTGAGGACACGGTAAGCATGAGAGTTTGCAGCATAACTAACAAATATGCCCTCATGAGCTCTAGCCTCAAATTTAGACAACCGAACACCTTTCTTGAGAATGAAACACTTACACCCGAACACCCGGAAGTACTTGAGGTTGGGCTTGTTACCGGTGAGTATCTCATATGGAGTCTTGTTCAAGCCCTTGCGGAGGTAGAGCCGATTGGATGCATGACACGCGGTGTTGATGGCTTCGGCCCAAAAGTTGTACGGAGACTTGAACTCCGCCATCATGGTCCTTGCCGCATCCATCAACGTCCGGTTCTTCATTTCTGCAACACCGTTTTGTTGAGGGGTGTATGGTGCGGAATATTGATGCTTGATTCCCTCATCACTAAGAAATTCATCCAAGGTGTAGTTTTTGAACTCGGTGCCGTTGTCACTTCTTATTGTCAAGATCTTTGCATTGTGTTGACGTTGTGCTTCATTTGCAAAGTCAATGACGGTTTGTTGGGTCTTGCTCTTCCTCTTGAAGAAATACACCCACGTGTACCTTGAGTAGTCATCCACAATCACCAAGCAATACTTCCTACCTTCAAGACTATCGAAGGATGGAGGCCCAAAGAGATCCATGTGAAGGAGCTCCAAAGGCCTCTTTGAATAAATGATAGTCGTGGGAGGGTGAGCCTTCTCATGTAGCTTTCCTTCGATACAGGCACTACAAGCACGATCTTTAGCAAAACTAACATTCGTTAGACCACGGACATGGTCCCCTTTGAGGAGACTTTGCAAAGATCTCATATTGACATGGGCTAAACGGCGATGCCAAAGCCATCCCACATCAACTTTAGCCATTAGGCATGTCGCGGTCTTAGTGGGTCGCTCCGAAAAGTTAATCACATATAGACCATTCTCGACATGCCCAACAAAGGCTACTTTAAGAGTCTTGCTCCACAAGAGGGCCATGGTATCGATATCAAAGAAAGTGGCAAAGCCCATGATTGCAAGTTAACGAACGGAAAGTAAATTGTATGCAAGGGACTCAACAAGCATGACCTTCTCGATCGTGAGATCATGAGAGATGACCACCTTGCCAAGTCCCAATACCTTAGAAGATGAGGCGTCACCCCACTCAACATTGGTGGGCATAGATGGAACCTTGTGCACGTCCACCACCAAGTCCTTGCTTCCGGTCATATGATTTGTAGCTCCGCTATCAAGCAACCATGATCCACCACCGGAAGCAAACACCTACAAGAGATCAATATTTGGTTTTAGGTACCCATTTTGTAATGGGTTCTTTGATGTTAGTAACAAGGGTCTTAGGTACCCAAATAGACCATTCAATGTATTCATGAAGAGAACCAACAAATTTGGCATAAACATGCCCATCACTAGCACGGCATAACACATAAGAAGGATTAAAATCGCCGGCTTTGTTGGGAGGGGTGACATTGCCCTTCTTGACATTATTCTTCTTCTTCTCCTCGGGGGCACTCTCTCCCTTCCTCACAAAGATTTGCATGAGAGGAGGAGGCCGTTTGGTCTTGTCATTCTTCTTCTTGTTCTTGCAGTCGGGGACGTACCCAACCCCTTCCTTGGCCACACCTCCCTTTTCGTTGGTCAAGAAATCGTTGAGGTTCTTCTTGCCTTGTATGCAAGTCGCAAGACCTCTCTCAAGTTGCTCCTTCAACTTAGCATTTTTCTCAACAAGATGTATATGCTCACAACATGGGTTAGTAGCATTTGCATTATCAATTAAAACCATATGAGGAAAAATTTCTTTCTCCTTAGTTAGCTTCACTTGGAGTTGATCATGAGACTCCTTGAGACTAGCGTGAATACCCTTCAAGGCCTTGTGGGCCTTGTCAAGTATATCAAACTCCTCTTTGAGTCTAGCAAGATCAACCCCGAGTTCGGCCTTCTCGGAATTTAGCACACGAGAAACAACGAGGGCATGATCATAATCTTTCTCTAACTTAGCATGATCTATGTTGTGTGACTCCTCAAGAGCCAAACGAAGACCACGCTCTTCCTTAAGAGCATTGGAAAGATCCGAAATCTCATCGGCATAGTCACGACTATGTCCTTCCATCTTAGAGATGGTGTCTTCGTGAGCCTCGATCATGTCATTGGCCTCACTAAGTTGTTCCAAGAGAGCAATAAAGTGCTTCTTGGATTTTCCCTTGAGTTTGCCCATAAAGGCCTCAAACTCGTTAGCCTCCACATTAGCTCCCTCAAATTAATTAATGCTATCCGTTGGGGAAGGATGATTAATGATAGTAGTTTTGATGTTGGAGGTTACCTTGTTGGTGGCTTTAGCCATGAGGCACTTGGCGGTGATGCTCTCGTTGGGTGAGTCGAAGAGAGACACCCGTGATGTTGTTGCAATGGCAACGGAGGCCATGGCAACCGACTCATCATCTTCATCATCGTCATCGTCCTCATTGTACTCTTCTTGCACAACCAAGGCCTTGGGATGAGTCTTCTTGGTGAAGTTGTTCTTGTTGGGGAACGACTTGGCCTTGTTCTTTCGGATGAGTTTGCCACCATTGTCTTCCCTCTTCTCATACGGGCATTCCGCAACGAAATGACTCACATTGCCGCAATTGTAGCAAGTCCTTACACGTTGCTTGCCCCTTGTACCACTCGAGTTGTTTTTGCTAAAGTTTGGCCTTGAGTTTTTCTTGCTCCAAAATTGCCTTGAAGCAAGTGCCATGTGTTCATGATATGCATACTTCGTATCTTCGGGGTTGCTCTCCTCTTCTTCCTCTTCTTCGTCTTCCACTATGAGCTTGGCCTTCAATGCAAGGTTAGGCTTCTTTACCCGTTGAGAACGGAGCACCGCATTGTCGGCGGTCTTGTCCAAAATGTTCATGGCCACAAACTCATTCAACACTTCGCTTGAGGTCAAAGTGTGGAAGTCCGGTCTTTGACGAATGACGGAGGACATGGCCTTGTGATAGGGCATCATTGCCTTGAGGAATTTGCGCTTGATCCAATTGTCATCCGTGTCCTTGCTCCCGTGATCTCGTAGTGAGACCGCGAGTTTGGTTACTCTCCGATAGAGCTCACGAGGTTCTTCATCTTCCTTCATTGCAAACTCATCGGCCTCATCTTGTACCACTTCATAGTTGGAGCGTTGGATGCTTGCGCTTCCCTGGTAGAGAGACACGACACAATGCCATGCATCTTTGGCTAAGGCGAAAGGATGAAGATGAGGTAGGTCTTCGGGTGGAATATCATCTTGAATGATGAAGAGAGCATTCTCATTGAATTGATTGTCCGCGGCTTCTCGAGGAGTGAAGTTGCTTGGATCATGTGGATAGAAACCTTCTTCAATGATTCTCCAAAGGTTAGTGTTCACATGATTTAAATGATGTTTAAAGCGGTAAACCCAAGAATCAAAATCCTCATTTTTCACAATCTTAGGGGGAGGACCGGCATGATTCAAATGAGTGGAAGGAACCAGTCCACCATAAACAAGTGGTGGTTCCACATGGGAAAAGATGTCGGTGCCATTCTTGCCACTAGAAGAAGGAGCCTTTTCACTACTAGCTTCCCCCTTGTCGGGGATAGCATCCGTCACCTTGTTGGCGGGATCACCCACTTTCAACGGTGCGGTGGATAGTTTAAGCCCCTCAAGAAATTTAGTAAACTTGCTTTCGACTTCGGTTGTCATGGAGGTTTTCAATGTCTCCAAGGCCACATTGAACTCCTCACGAGAGACCGAAGTTCCCCCATCTCCCATAGACGAGATCGGATTCACACCGGAGTGTTCCTCCACACCGTCTACGGTATCAACCATACTCTTTGGACGGTAAAGTCTTTGATAAAGAGACGAGGCTCTGATACCAATTGAAAGGATCGATATGGTTGACTAGAGGGGGGGGGGATGAATAGGTAACTAACAATTTTTAGCTTTTCTTTAACAAGTTAAACTTTGCATCAAAATAGGTTGTCTAGAAATGCAACTAGGTGAGCAACCTATATGATGCAACGAGGATAGGTACACAAGCAAGCAAGAGATATGAAACAAGTAAGCTTGCTTAAATAAAGGCACGAGATAACCAAGAGTGGAGACGGTGGAGACGAGGATGTGTTGCCGAAGTTCCTTCCCTTTGAGAGGAAGTACGTCTCCGTTGGAGCGGTGTGGAGGCACAATGCTCCCCAAGAAGCCACTAGGGCCACCGTATTCTCCTCACGCCCTCACACAATGCGAGATGCCGTGATTCCACTATTGGTGCCCTTGAAGGCGGCTACCGAACCTTTACAAACAAGGTTGGGGCTCTCTCCACAACTTAATTGGAGGCTCCCAACAAAACCACGAAGCTTCACCACAATGGAATATGGCTCCGAGGTGACCTCAACCGTCTAGGGTGCTCAAACACCCAAGAGTAACAAAATCCACACAAGAAAGTATGGGGGAACCAAATATCCTTTGGTGGAAGTGTAGATCTAGGTCTCCTCCTTCAATCCCTAGCAAATCAACAAGTTTGAGTGGCTAGAGAGAGAGATCGGGCAAGAGAGCTTGAAGGGCATCAATGGTGGAGTGAGAGAGGTCAAAGGTGGGAGAGGTAGGTGGGAGAAGCCCCCTTAAGTAGTCTCCCCACAATTCCAACCGTTACTGCGTTTTTGCACTGCAGCGGTACAACCGGTCCTCGTCCCCGTACAACCGGGACTCACGGTGTAACAGCAGAACCCTACCAAGCGGTACAACCGGACAGGAGGGCGGTAGTACCGGCTAAGAAAGATAACCGGACTAACCGCCTGGCTACCGCACAACCACCGCATCAAAACAGGAGCTTGACCGGTACTTGGGCGGTGCCTGGCCGGAACAACCGCATGGCCTTGAGCTCTTGGGCGACTAAGTTCTGAGCGGAAGAACCGCTCGGACCACCGGTGGTACCGGTCATCGTGGAACGACCGGACCAACCGGGCCACTACCGCCCAAGAACAGCATCAAATCAGAGGCGAGAGCAGTACTTGAGCGGTACATGGACGGAACCACCGCCCTAGCTGTTGCAGAGCATGGTGGCGATACCACCGCCCGGAGGCAGCGGTACAACCGCTCGAGCAAAAGCTGGTGAGCGACAAGACCCAGCGGTACAACCGCTCCAGAGAGCGGTACAACCGCTGGGCAGAAACAGTGAGCAGGAAAGAGGGGAAGAGGCAAGGAAAACTCTCTCTCTCACACACACACCTGAGGAAGGCAAAGAGAGGGTGAGAAAAGTGTACGTGAACTGATTCCCCCAGAGCTTCCTGATGTGGATTCCCTCTTGATAGTACGGGTACTCTACGACCAAAGAAAATAAAAACGTAGAGGACACACCTTCGATCTTTTCCTTCGAGAGGTAATAGCAATCCGATGTAAGCCTAAGTATCGAGAACCTGAAACATATAGCACACATTTAGACCAGAAAGGGTTATCATCATCATTCAAAACATAAAGTAGGGAAATGCCCTTTCAATCGCCAAAAGCCCGATCACCGACCGACCGATGCCAATCCGAGGTATACTACTATTTTGAAATTCAACCACTTCCGAGTATACATGCTGGTTATCACACTAAAAAATCAAACCACTTATGCTAGACATAATTAATTAGACCAATTATGGAGTGACTATCTTTCAGTTTATAGTACCTGTAGATTTTTAAAGCTGAAGGTTTTAGATTTGATTGAGATATTTTCATATGTCCCACAAAAAAAAGATATAGTTTCGTATGATTTTTGTAGAACATTGCTACACATTTATTTTCATTTGATTTGAGTTTAGAGCTCTTACAAATTTTCATTATGTTTATTATATTTGTGCTCACGCACATCATTACAAATTCAATTTCTTTGGATTATTATGAAATTAAGAAAGCCATGGTGTTAAATATTTTCGTGCATTCTACTAGAATCCATCCTTTCAAAAGAAAAAAAAAAGAAAAATTATACTTCTTTTAGAAATTTACTTATGAATTAATGTGGTGATGTGATCGTATATAATTCTATACGTGCAAAGTATGTACCTCTATTAGCATTGAGAGGCCGCATTTTAGTTTCGCCCCGGGCCCCCAAATTCTCAGGATCAGCCCTGCTCGAAGGTAATGGCAGCGCGCACGTACGTACGTACAACTACACGGTACACTGGCACGGAAGCTAGCGTGGGTCATTTGCGGGCATGGGCGTCGCTTTGTCCCGGCTAGAAACGTGCCCATCGGACACTGCTCACCGAACGAAACGCCGGGCACGTGCTGCAATCATGCCACTATAAAATGCTGTCGCTGTGGGGGCGGTGGGCACGGCCGGTATGGTCGCCCGCGCCGCTGCGGTCGAGCGGCCCTGAATGCGCCTCTGGATAGATATCGTTGGGCTGGTAGATATTCCTGGTGCACACACCAGTGGGACGAGAAAATTGCACAAACCACCTACTGTTGGTGCTAACCTACTTTACAGATTTCCCCTAAAAAATTCTTTCATTCCCCTAAAGAAATCTACTTTACAGATTTGTTACAGAAAATACCGCATATTGGGGTAATTTATTGTAGCTATGTCTAATCAATCATTTGTGTGTGTCGACATGATTCCTGATAAATGGGTCTAGTTTGTAAGTGCACCGGTAGAAAAAGACCGGCCACATCAACAGCCAACTAAAACTATCAATATCTCACAATCCTTTGCTCGAATTGGCTGAACTTGTTCGAGAATATTAGTGAGTGCATGTATGATTTATTGGGTGTTATTTTTGCATTTAAAAAAAGTGTTAACTTGAGCAAAAAAATTGAACGGGCCAACTAGGTTGCAAATATCTCACAAACTGTTGTTCCAAATGAACTGTGTTTTTTTCCCGCATAGTATTGGATACAGGTGTGATTTACTGAAACTGTTTCACATATCTTTTAAGAATATTGAATTTTGAGTAAGAAAAATATACGAGCCAATATAAACTACCAATATCTCATTATAATGTGATCCAAATTAGCTGGAACTTTCCAGATTCATTACTGGTTACATCTAGCTAGTACCACACCACAAACTTTCGTGTACAAAACATAAGATAGCTAGACAAATCTAAAAAGATTCATAAATAGCCACAATATTCATAAAATAAGATCAGTAGCACCAAAACATGGAATATATTGTTGCCATCGGGCTTTAGCATCCAAGTAGTCGCCATAAGACCATTACATACGTCATCAAGTCTCACACGCTAAAATATTACCGCCATGAGGTTCTATTATCCAAATACATCCCAAGTTGCAGTATAGGCATTACATACGTTTATACAGTATTCATTCTTGTCGAGGCTGGACTTGAAGTGAAGTAGGAAAACGTTCTATTGCTTTCTTATCCTCGTTGCCATTTTTCTGACACCGATGCATTTATAAACTGGACCCATTTGTCAGAAATCGTGTCAACACATTCAAATAGTGGATTAGACCTAGCTGTAATGAATTACCGCAATATATGTTTTGTGCAACAAACCTGTAAAATACTAGGTGTTATGTACTACAACATTAGCATCAAAAGTAGGTGGTTGTGCAATTTCCTCCCAGTGGGACTGGGACGTACTAGTGGCAGCACACTAGCTCAATATATATAGTCTACTGTGTACTTCTGCTACTTGTGCATGCTGTCCGGCTGGCTGGCAGTTCAGTTCGGTGGTCTCTGATGCCGATGAAGAGCACACAAAAATTCATAAGGCACGCAGGCATGCAGAAATTTGTGTCTAATTGGACGTAGGCTGTTCATCCCTTGATCTGGCCAGACAGAAGATATACTACTGCTACAAATTCAAGGCAGGACGAAACAACGCAAGAAACAAAAAAAGAAAATGAAAGGAAAGCAAGCAAGTTGACCAAATTAATTAGTGATGACCGACAGTTGTGTGCACACATACACAATGGATCCGTGCGTCGTTGACAGTGAACCAGCACCGTGAGCTTGCGTGGATCTCTTAATAAGAAAGAAAGAAATAAGTAGGCGTGGATCTCCTTGATTGAGGCAAAGTAGTGTGTTCGTTTAAGAGGTACCCGCGACTCTGCTCTGATTGTCTGCGACTAACTAACAGAACTCAACAGATCCTGTGTTGCTGCAGTCTGCAGATCTGTAGAGCGGCTGATTCTCTCGCGTGTAGTACTACCGAAATCGCTCGGTTACTGTTCTACGCGCACGCTCTCGATCGATCAGCAGTGGTAATTCAGCACGAGAGAGTAAAAGCATCTTCAGACGGACTCCCTTCGTTTCAAATTATTCGCCGCAGTAATAAATATATTTAAAACTAAAATACATCTAGATACATCTATACCTGCGATAAGTAATTTGGAACGGAGGGGTACTTTGCAAATTCGACCCCTCTAACGCCGGCAGGTGCATCCGCAGGCTCCTCAAATTAACACAACTATATCCAAACATCTCATACTATATTTTTAAATCCATACAAAAGCACGTAAACAATTAGCAGTTTGTCTAATTCACATCTAAACTCCACAAATAAAATAGCAACAAGAAAAAAAAGTTAGAACAAAAAAATAGACTACAAACATGATGAACACAAGGTTAGATGTGACATATTTATGTCACTTCTAAATGTGTCTTAAACAGACTGATAAAACATACATACTACGTAGAGATCTAGCTACTCTTCGTCGGAGATGTCGACAATCTTCATGCCCGGCTCCAGGAGCATGGGGCGGCAACTGCAGCTCCCGAGCCTCCTCCTCCTCCTCCTCTATTTTCGCGTCGAGTTCGGAACAGACATGGGTCCCTACTACTCCATCCGTTTCAAATTACTTGTCCCAGAAATAGATGTATCTAGAACTAAAATACATCTAGATATATTCATACCGAAACGAAGGAAGTAGATACTGATCGATGGTCCCACATACGCATGTGCAGGTTGTCAGCGCCGTAGGTGCCACCACCGCGGCGAAGAGAAAAGGGTCCGCATGTGCAGGTCGCGCCGCTCGTGACGCGCCGGGGCTGCTCGGAATCTTCCGGAATCGGCCAAAAGCATCTGGCTAGTTACCGCGACGGCCGGGTTGGTGACTCCGATCATCTTTCTTTCGCCGCCGAACCAAAGAGGGCCCCTTTCTGCCTTTTGTTCAAAAAAAAAAAAGCCGGTCTGCCGCAGTTGTCTAGCTGCCACTGACTGCAGGCGGCAGGGATCGTCAGTATAGTCAACGCTACGTCCAAGCAAATCCATTTCACGCACGCCTACTGCTGCCTATAATGAGCGAGCTTTGCGGGTGCAAGAAGCCAAGTGCCTTCCCACCTCCAGCTAGCGAAGCTAGGCATGGTGTAAACTGATTTTGCATTGTCGGTGCATATGGATATTAATTAGGTTATCCATGTCAGCTTTGTTTTTCTTGCGGTGAATTAGGTTATCCATGTATTACCTTTTTATAGTAATACATGTATCATTTATATATAAAAACATAGTAATACAACTCATGTAAACACTGATCTGACAAGACTAAAAAGATAGCAGAACGCCAGTCTTTGCATAAAATAACACCAACCAAGAATGAAAAATACATCATGACCGATCGAAGAAGCATATGAGCTTAACACCATCGCCCATCACCTACCTCTGACACCACCATAGCAGCCATCGAAGAAGAAAAATGACAGGTCACCTACTCATCCGAGCTCAACACGCGGCTCCATCGCTATTATGCAGTTTTCTCGACCTTCAAAGTGTCTCACCAAAGGCGAACCATTGTCATTGAACAAAATAGACCGGGGCAACACCCTAGACATGCCATTGAACTCCCGATCTAGCATCCCCGCATGAGTAAGAGGTCGGAGGAGGAAACCATACCTGTCAGCCACGAACCATGAACCCAACACACGATTCATCATCTTCCAGATGCCGCTGATCTAGACTACAAACTGTATCCATTCCTAGACTACCTCCCAAGCTCCGCACCTGTGCTGGAGCAAATGTCATCGCAACGGCGGAGCCCGAGGACACAAGTCCACCACGAGGACGTCGCCGCCGCTACGCCGTCCTTGCTTGAACAGTCTGGTTTTTGAATCCATCCCCAACCATACGACCAATCGCCTCGTCGGGGACGGATCGAAATCTTCTTTAGTCGGTGCCTCCATCGTCGTCACCAAAGCCAAGGCGATGAATGACCCGAAAACCTAAACTACTAGGACCCTAAAACCTAAAGTTACAAGATCAGCATGAGTAGGAGCCAACGACTCCCCTCACCATCGACGATCGAGAAGTCATCAGCGAAGGGGAGCTGCCAGAGGATATTGCTGGAAGGCTTGGCCCACTTGGCAGCGGCTAGGGTTTCTGGCTAGTTACCTCATCGAAGAGGAAAATGATTCATCCATGTATTCCCCCGTCCCAAATTGCTTGTCTTATAAATTTATTTAAATGTGGATGAACCTAATACTATAATGTGTCTAGATACTTCTGTATGTAGAAAAATGACGACAACTGCAGCTCTAGGGCGTTGGGTCTTTGGAGCCACATGCATAAAGACTTTCCGCTTACCGTCAATGAGGTTAGGACGGCTTCGGTATGGAAGCGGGTGATAACGGCGGTGCTCCATGGAGGAACATGTGAGGTTTGTGCCTCCCTCCTCCATATGGCCTAAGTTGGGATTATTGTTGAAATGTGGGGTGGGCTTTCATCCCATCTGACAATTTAAAAAAAAAATCTTTAAGGGCCCATGTAGGAATCATGACAAGGGATGGTGAGAAGTTTAGTCCCATCCCGCTAGTGGAGAAAGAGTTGGACCTCTTTATAAGGGATTCTCTTCCACATGCTACTGGAGCTTGAGAATATAAGAGGCCGTCACGGGCTCCTCCTTCGCTGCCCGCCTAGCCACGAGCCGAGCTCACACCTATCCGTTTATTTTTGCCGGTCAGAAACGGAGAGTCTTTGACAGGTGGACCATGATCTGAGACATTAGATCGTGGGTTGTTATTGACTCGGACGTGGGTCCAGCCCACGTCTCTCCACCCGGACGCCCATAAATATGTGTGAGAGGCATCGGCTAACCCTAGCGCCACGAACAGATCACATCTGCTCCACGCGCACCACCCATGTTGTTCCTTTTGCTACTGCTACCGCCAACGACTTCATCCTGTTCATCGTGTACATGGTTGACGGGAGAGCAGGCTTTCGAAACCCTGCCTCTTCGGATCCTGTACGGGAGAGGGGTGATTAGGTTTTTGGGGAGCGACTACGCGGCTGCTCGCCTCCACTCGACTACTTCATCTACGTCTGCGTCGCCTTCGTCTACGTCGCCTTCGTCATCATCATGTCTCAGCCAACTGACGCCGACCGTGCCGCGGCGAACAAGCTCGAAACCGAGAAGTAGGCCACCGAGGACGCTGCTGCCACTGCCGCCGCCACAGCCTTTGCATGGTCGATTGGAGGGTATAACTCGTTTACCCCACTCCTATTTTTTTATGTATTAGCCATGCTAGCGTTATACGTAGATGTATCTGTTGTTAGCTTAGTATATACTTACATGATCAAATATCAACATATCTTTATTTCTGTTAATGTCATGCTAGTGATTTATTTGTGGATTAATTTAGTCAAAAACTGCAGATTTACTAGCAATTATTGTGTAGCGCTCCTCTGTGCTACTCCCTCCCTTCTAGTTTAGACTACCCACAATGGGGAGTAATATATGTAGTGTCATGGATCACTTCATTTATTATGTTGTAGACTCACCTTGTCTTGGTATGTGTGATGTTACAATAACTAGATATGTTACCACATGCCTCCCTTTCTTCATCGATTACTTGCCATATCATCTATTTTACCTAGATAAGTGTGATGTTACAACCTACTCCCTTCGTATCTTTTCAGTCTGCATATAAGATTTGGTCAAAGTTAAATTTTATGAAGTTTGACCAACTTTGTAGAAAAGAATATCAACATCTATTCCCTTCATATGGTGAAGAGTGTACATCTAGCTTCAAAATTTGTCCACAAAAGAGTGTACTTCTATCTTCCCAATGCACTTTAAAGTAGAAAAAACTAATTCTCTCCCATTATATGGTAATCAAGACCAATAGCAATCAACACATGGTCTTCTTAATTTCTACATGCACTTAGCTCATTGGGGGTTCGTAATTAAAGAGAAGAGAGATGATGGCTTGCACCTTTCCAATGCATTTTTTACTTAACTCCATAATTTATCCTAAAATTCCTAGATGTACACTCTTCACCGAACGGAAGGAGTACAATAATAAAGCTATATGGTATGAAAATTAATTTCATAATGTACGTAACAATATTGATTTCATATTGTGAGTCTTGATATTTTTTCTATAAACTTAGTCAAAGTTAACAAAATTTGACTTTGATAAAATCTTATATGCGGATTTAAAAAACGGAGGGAGTATGTTACTCCCACCCACGCGTTCAAATCTCATCAACTAAGACATTTTGTGAGTTAAGAATGTATCTCATTGTCGGTGTCAAAACCGGCGGATCTCGGGTAGGGAGTCCCGAACTGTGCGTCTAAGCCGGATGGTAACAGGAGGCAAGGGACACGAAGTTTTACCCAGGTTCGGGCCCTCTTGATGGAGGTAAACCCTAGGTCCTGCTTGATTAATATTGATGATATGGATAATACAAGAGTAGATCTACCACGAGATCGGAGAGGCTACACCCTAGAAGCTAGCCTAAGGTATGATTGTTGTTCTGTATGTTGTCCTACGGACTAAAACCCTCTGGTTTATATAGACACCGGAGAGGGTTAGGGTTACACAAAGTCGGTTACAACGGTAGGAGATCTATATATCCGTATCGCCAAGCTTGCCTTCCACGCCAAGGAAAGTCCCTTCCGGACACGGGACGAAGTCTTCAATCTTGCATCTTCATAATCCAGGAGTCCAGATGAAGGTATAGTCCGGCCATCCGGACACCCCCTAATCCAGGACTCCCTCAATAGCCCCTGAACCAGCCTTCAATGACGACGAGTCCGGCGCGCGGATTGTCTTCGGCATTGCAAGGCGGCTACCTCATCCAAGTACTTCATAGAAGATTTTTGAACATAAAGATAGTGTCCGGCTCTGCAAAATAAGTTTCCAAATATTGTCATAGAGAGAATAATATTTACACAAATCTAATCTGCTGACGTATTCCGTAGTGCGACGCACCACGGCCAAGCCTTTATTCGAATCGTTTTATTATCCCACCTCAGCGTGTCATGCGAGGCGGTTTCCTTGGCACGTCCTGCTAAAGCAGAGATCGTGTCCCCTTATTCCGGGATTCTCATCAATATGGGCGTGGGTAACCCAACCGCGCCATTGATTACGGCGCTTGGAGATAAGCGAGTTTTTACCAGGCTGGTGGGGACACGTAGTTGCATCCACCCATATAGGGGGATAAGGATCCACCTTTTCACCTACGCCTTCTTCCTCCTTTGCCTATCCATTTTCGCGCACTCGAGCTCCAGCGCCCAAATCCGAACTCCCCACCTCAACCTTCTCCAGCCATGTCCCGAGCAGGAGGCAAGTGGATGGTCTCCTCCGTCACGGAGGGACACATCAAAAAACTGAGGAAGGCCGGATACTTGTCTAACGACATCGCGCACCGGCTTCCCGAAGAGGGGCAGCTCCTCCCCACCCCAAGGCCCCATTAGAGGGTAGTGTTCCTTCCCCACTTCCTCCACGGACTGGGCTTTCCTATCCACCCATTCGTCCGGGGACTCATGTTCTACTACGGCCTGGATTTCCATGATCTGGCCCCGAATTTCATCCTTAACATCTCGGTGTTTATCGTCATATGCGAGACTTTCCTCTGCATCCGCCCCCATTTCGGCCTATGGCTCAAGACTTTCAATGTCAAGCCGAAGGTGGTGCGCGGCGACTAGGCGGAGTGCGGAGGCGCCATGGTGGGCAAGATGCCCAATGTCTTATGGCTCGAGGGCTCCTTTGTGGAGACCCTGAAGGGGTGGCAATCGGGTGGTTTTACATCATCGAGCCGCGCGACCCTGAGTGGGTCGCAGCCCCCGCGTTCCGGTCCGGACCCCCAACGCAGCTCACATCCTGGAAAGAGACGGGCCTGTCGTGTGGCAGCAAAGGAAAGGTGACTGGACTGCAAACATGCATCCAAACCCTGGTGGACAAGCAGCTCAGGCTTGTCAACGTAGTTCAGGTCATGCCCATCCGCCGGATCCTCCCGTGTCAACAAGGGGCCTTCAATCTATGGAAGTTCAACCCGGCGCAGCACCGAACTCTGAACAGGCTCTTCGACACGATGTACGAAGACGTCTGGAAGGTGCTTTTCAAGGGCGCCGAGGCTCCCGCATCTGCTACCAAGGATCGCGGATTCAGCGTGCAGCGTCACGCCAGCGCAGTAGGTTGTTTGTGCCTTTTACAGGGTATTAGTTTTTCATAGTTTAACTCTATGCGAGATCTAAGCTCCCTTACCTTTGACAGGTTTGGCAGGCGAAGTCCGGACAGATTGACTGTCCGGCTCCTTTGCCCGAAGACCCAGCTGATGCCCGCTTGGCGAAGCTGCTGGTTCCGGCACCCTATGTGGTGCCGGAGAAGAAGGCCACGAAGAGGGCCACGGGGACTCGAAAAAGTGTCGGGCGCCTGAAGGTGTCGGGTTCATCATCCGATGGCTCCAATGCGCAGTCCTCCCGTGTAGACAAGGAGGAGGAAGAAGAGACCTCTCCCCCTCCAGCGGAGGGGAGAGAAGAAAAGGAAGGCCGCCCTCGCTGAGGAGGCCGAAGGGTCCAAGAAGTGGAAAACCCTTCCTCTGGACTACTCCACCGACGGCGACGACGGCGGAGAGGAGTGGCCGCTCAGGGCCAAGCCCCTCGCGAAACTGTAAGTATCCGGATACCAGAGTAATTCATAGTATTCCTTTATTGCACAGCTTTCCCTTATGTCGAATATGTTTATGCAGCCCACCCAAAGACCGGCTTGACGCGTCGTCGAGCGGTTCACTGGACTCGTCGGATGTGAATTCGCTTCCGACGGCTTCCTCCCCCCGCCCTACGGACGACGCCGAAGTGTTGTCCCAACAGGCTCCAAGCCAGGAGGAGGTGGTCCTGGAGGCGCCGCAAGGCGACCTCCCGGACTCCAGGAGTAAAGGGGATAAAACCCCCCAGGGCTCCAAGTCCGGCTCTAGGCCGGACACCGCTCCGAAACCTTCAAAGGTTCCATAGTCCGGCGGGCGACCTCCTTCCAAGAGGAGCAAGCCCATCGTGCCGGTGACCCCCGTCCAACGGGAGGCGCCGGACAATCTGTTGGAGGTGCTCAAAGGCGCCTCCATCGACGAGGAGCACCGCACTATTATGAGTGCGGTGGTCTAGAAGGGTCAGTCCGCCAAGAGAGGACTGACTGAAGCTTGTGCTAGCCTTTTAACAGGCTTTGAGGTAAGTAAAGAATGTGTAAATAATATTACCGCATAGACAGTAGCCCTGATGCTCTGTTTGACGTTCGGAAAGAAAAGCCGAATAGAGGATCAAATTAAATTCGCAGGAGTCTAACAAAAAAGAGTCAATATGCGTATGCAGGCTTCGCTGCTGGCGTCCGCCGTACTGACTGCGGAAGTGGACACACTAAAGCACAACCTCGAGCGGTCCGAGCAAAAGCTCGGGCGTGCCAAGAAGCAGCTCGAGGACAATGAAGGTAAGAAGGGTGCAATTGCAAAAAATGACAGGATTATCGTGGCTATTGTAGGGGCCACGTCTGAGGTGGCGACCCTTAAGCAAGCGCTGCTCGAGGCCGAGAAGAGGGCGGCCACGAAGCGCACCGAGCAGGAGAAGTATAAGGCCCAGGTTGGCAAGGTGCAGCAAGAGCTCCAGGTTCTCATGAAAAAACATGAGAGTTTGGAGCTTGACTCAAAGACACGAGCGTCCGAGCTCGCGGCGGCTATTGAAAATGCCAAGTCTGCCAAGGCCGAATCCCAGAAGACCCTCCAGGAGTTGGATGCGGTGAAAAAGATAGCGGCGGGTAAGGCATTCTTTATGCAAAGCAAACACATAAACGTGAGTTACTTGTTACTTACCCGAATCCGGAGCTCTCTAGGAGCGTTCGCAGATCTTCCCTGTAGCGTGTCCGATGCCGCCGCATTCTATCGAGCCGAGGAGGGCAGCTCGATAGAGAAGGTGTTCTGGTCTCAGTATGCTGAGGCCGGACACCCTGTGCCCCTGAGCGACCAGCTGAAGCAACTGGTCGAGCTCCACAAGGCGGCCGAACAGGCCATGAGAGGCCTCATAGTTCGGCTGTGGCCTGGAGAGGCTCTGCCTGGGAGCTATTTCGGGATGGTGCGGCGGCTGATGGGGGCCTGTCTAAGGCTCGAAGTCATCAAGCGCTTCGCCTGCATTGAAGGTGCCCGTGCTAAGGTGCACTAGGGCAAGCTGGATGCTGAGAAGCTTGTGAAGGACGGGCCACCGCCGAGGAAGGTGCATCGCAAGCCCGAGAATTATTATACGGATGTTCTGAAGGGTGCCCGCCTTGTGGCGGATGAATGTTCCAGGGATGTAATTTTTGAGTAAAACTCGCTCGTTTTGTCCTGTGCGCTGAAAACTTCTTCATATGCGCTAAGCAATGCTGTTGGAATTTAAAATATTACCTTCTGTGCGGCTGTTTATCGATTCTGAGAGATGGCGAGTCGTCGGCTTCTGCCCCCGTGCCGCTAGTGCTGGGGTGTTCGGGGATAAACCTGAGCGCTCTTTTTCCCATGTTTGGGTCCTTCGAGGGAGGCGCTCAGCACAACGAACAAGGCAATCGGACCATAATGCGTGAACACTCTCACTTAGCCATAGAATTCTATAATTTTAAATTTCAGCGAAGCCCCTGGTATTCGGAAGACCGAGTTCGGGGCGCTATCCACGCCTTGGCCGGACGGAGCCGACTCCTCGCTCTAAGCGGCATAAGTCTTTAGGGACTCGAAAAACCTCTCGAACAGCGACCAGCTCTCGCTTCATCATGACAGTCAGTTTTAGCTTTCTCTATCGAGGTGCTCGACCCAGCTCAACTGGGGCACAATCGCAGTAGTTCTCCTAGTGCTACCTTAGCCGATATAACGGAACGTAAGGCACCAAAACATAGAAGCCAGGCAAACCCAACTATTGATCCAAGACATGATTCGGAGCCGATGCATATAATGCTATAAGTTTGGGGTGCCGCACTTGTTAAAGTGTTCGGACTTCTCACACCATATTGAAGGGTACTAAAGCCCCTGGCATATTTTGGCCATACCAAAGTGTACGGGTGCAGCATGTCATTAAGGAACATATATTTGTAAAAAAAAGAGTAATGCAAAAATAGACAAAAACTATGCATTGTTTATTAAAAAGGGCTGTGATCAAAGCAGAACGATACAAAATAATGCGATAATCAAAAGGTTGGACTATTTAACATGTCCGTTCCAGGGGCAGGCTGTGGAATGGAATGCGAAACATGTATACTGCTCGTGATAGAGACCACCTGGGAGTTCCGTAATACGGCATGGCTTGTCTGCTTCCCTTGTTCTTGCATCGTTTGTGCGGCAATTGAACTGCCGAACAGGCCTTCCGAAGAATGGAGTCCTGAAAGTAAGAGAAAATTAAAAAATCGGCAGCCCCTGGTGCGGTTTAAGCCGTGTTTCGGGCGTGCCGTGATGGTGCCCCTTCCCCTGTACCCATGGTATTTCTAGAGCGTAGTTATGTACGCGAAGCACCGGTGTTGCATTTTTGCGAGGGCTGGGGTTGGGGCCGCATTGCTACGCCTGCTCGGAACGTGCCAGGCGGTCTTGTTGTATGTTACTCCGGGCGCGCTTGACGGTGTCCGGACGTTTAATGGTCAGACTGGAGAACTGTCTGGAGAGGCTACTTTGTACTTCCGCTGCAAGGGCCGCCGTGTGCTCCTCCGTTCGGAAGAAGCGTTCGGTGTTTCCATTGACCGTAATTACTCCTCGAGGGCCTGGCATCTTGAGCTTAAGGTATGCATAGTGCGGTACCACATTGAACTTGGCGAATGCGGTTCGCCCGAGCAGTGCGTGATAACCACTGCGGAATGGGACTATGTCAAAGATTAACTCCTCGCTTCGGAAATTATTCGAAGATCCGAAGACCACTTCAATTGTGACTGAGCCTGTACAGTTGGCATCTACACCTGGTATTACGCCTTTAAACGTCGTTTTGGTGGGCTTAATCCTCGAGGGATTTATGCCCATTTTGCGCACTGTATCCTGGTAAAGCAGGTTCAGACTGCCGCCGCCGTCCATAAGGACTCTAGTGAGATGAAATCCTTCAATAGTTGGGTCTAGAACCAATGCGGCGAATCCGCCATGATGGGTGCTAGTGGGATGGTCCCTTCGATCAAAGGTGATCGGGCAGGAGGACCATGAGTTGAACTTTGGGGCGACTGGCTCTACCGCGTATACATCCCTTAACGCGCTTTCCGCTCCCTCTTGGGGATGTGGGTTGCGTATATCATGTTCACCGTCCGCACTTGTGGGAGAAAACCCTTCTGTCCACTGTTGTTCGGCGGCCGGGGCTCTTCGTCGTCATCGCTATGCAGCCCCTTGTCAGTATTTTCATCATTTAACTTGCCTGCCTGCTTGAACACCCAACAATCCCTGTTGGTGTGATTGGCCGGCTTTTCGGGGATGCCGTTTATCTGGCACAAGCGGTCGAGTATTCGGTCTAAACTGGACGGGCATGTCGGTTAAATCGTCGAGTATTCGGTCTAAACTGAACGGGCATGTCGAGTATTCGTCGATGTCTTCGGAGTCGAAGTCGAGCATGTCGGTTAAATCGTCGACAGTGGCTACAAAGTGGGTGGTGGGTGAGCTTTGAATTTTTTTCATCGTCCATATCCCAACCTTGCTGACCGTAGTCCGGCCAGGTCTCTCCTGATAAAGAGAGAGACTTTAGTGTCTTCAGAATGTCGCCAAAAGACGAGTGCTGAAAGATGTCCGCGGCAGTAAACTTCATGATCGGCGTACAATCGGATTCGATCGGCAGGGGCGCGGAGGGTTCGGAGTCCGGCTCCTTGGATTGGTTGCTGTCAGTTTTCAATTTAGTGGTTGCTGTCAATTTTCAATTTAGTGGGCTCAAAAAAGACACCGATGAATTGGTTGCTGTCAGTTTTCAATTTAGTGGGCTCAAAAAGTCAGTTTCCTCCTTTTTAATTCTTGCATGCAAAAATTTAATGTACTTTGAAAACTAAAAATGGGATGAAGATGAGCCCACTAAATTAAAAAAACAAAAAAAATTAAGATAAGTCTTATAAATCAGAAAGGAGGGAGTACCTCCTCAATGATGATCCTTTCGGATCATAGTCGTCGGTGTCTTCTGGATTCGGACTTTTTGAGCAATAAAACTGCTGGACACGCGCACGCATCTGCTACGTTGTCGTGATGAACGTTGGGTGCAAACGAGATTAATGAACACCGTCGTCATCCACGGACGGACGCGCGCGGCCACACGTCCGCGTCACCCAGGACTCGACTCGACCCAGCTCGATTGAAACCACCGTACATGTGTATGCTCCAGACTTGGTACGGGACGTGGGAGTATTATCCACTGCACGCTTCACTCTCACTGCGCCGATCATTTGGCATGACACGTACGGCTCTCATACGACCGGCCACCTGGCTAGCTACTCTTTGACCACCCTACGGACCGATGCGCCCGTTTATTCCGTGCTGATGATCGATGTGTACCACATGCAGCGCCCGCGAAATCAATACCAGCGCTCGAGTGTGACTCCGTGATGCAGGTGAGTCTACGTACCGGCCGGCATCTGACTGCCGATGCGGTGCACATCGTAGCCACAGATGCAAGGTTCATCATGCGTCTGAGTATGTGTCGTACGGTGCAAGGTTGTGATGGCTCGAGTTTATGCACGTACGCACGTAACGCATCGATTGATCATGGCCGGCCCGACGTACACAGATCACCACAGTATTCCCGGAGCGTATTTATGTACTAGCACTATTTTAAACCCGGGAATGAGCCATGCATGCATGCGTGGAGCCCGTCTGGCGTGCCCCGAAATGGAAAGCAACCGCTGCAAATGGCGACGTCCGCTGGGAAGCAAGTGCTGGAGTAATTTTCTGCTAGTGGCCAGAGGCCCAGAATGAGAGAGGCACATAGTAGGAGGCATCTGAGAGGAGAGGTGCCATCGCGAGAAAGGCACGATGGAGCACCGGCTACGATACTGCCGCGTGAGAGCGAGCGGCCCGGCCGTCCCGTCCGCACGTCGGCGTCGGACAAATAATTTTGATTCGAGTGCTCAACCAGCAGCGACCGCATGAAGGCGACCCGGCCTCGTTGAGAGCAACGTAGTGTAGGATCCTCTAGGTACCAGCAGACATAGACTCATCAACAGAACAAGAAGAAGAAGAGTTGCTTGGAGTCATGCCCGGAGCAGGAACCCGTGGAATTCCCCGTACGTCTCCCTTTCTCTCCGTCGCCGACGAGTCATCCGTGGCAGCCCGATCGCCCTCACCGCGTCGTCCCGGTGAACGCCGCCGTTGTGGGCACCTATGTAAGGGCATCTCCAGCCGTTGGGCCCCCAGAACGCATAAAAATCGCTCCCTGCGGGTGAGCCGGCGATACAATCGGCGCTGGGAGCGGTTTTGCGCCTAGTCGTCGCCCCCAGGCGCCGAAATTGGCTCACTTTACAGCCCAATTTCGGCGAATAAAGGGCCCATATGGGTGAGAATAGGCCTTTCGGCGTGGTTTCGTCATGTCTCGGCGTTCAATTATCAACACAATTATTTCTTATCACATATTTCATCACAGAAAAATCAAATACTTCAACAAAATAGTACAACAACAAATAGTTCAATAAAATTATATAGTTCAACAAATAAAAATCCGTATTTCATTACACGGCGTCCCCCTTGAGCCTCCATAGGTGCTCAATCAGATCTTTCTGCAGTTGATGATGCACCTGTGGGTCTCGGATCTCCTGACGCATACTGAGATAGGTAGTCCAAGTTGCCGGTAGCTGGTGATCAACTTCGGCTAGAGGACCCTGCCTGTAGTATGGTTCAGTGTCGAACACTAGGTCTTCTTGCTCGCTCTCGATGATCATGTTGTGCAAGATGACACAACAAGTCATAATCTCCCACATTTGATCTTTGGACCAGGTCTGAGCGGGGTACCGAACAACAACGAATCGAGATTGGAGCACACCAAATGCCCGCTTGACATCCTTCCTGCAAGCCTCCTGAACTTTCGCAAACCAGGCGTTCTTGCCTCCTGCCGCAGGGTTTGAGATCGTCTTCACAAATGTCGACCATCTCGGATAGATGCCATCTGCTAGGTAGTACCCCTTGTTGTATTGGTGCCCATTGATCTCGAAGTTCATCGGAGGAGAATGACCCTCAACGAGCTTGGCAAAAACAGGAGAGCATTGCAGCACGTTGATGTTGTTGTGAGTTCCTGGCATACCAAAGAAGGAGTGCCAAATCCAAAGGTCCTGTGTGGCTACCGCCTCAAGCACCACACTGCAACCGCCTTTGTCGCCTTTGTACATCCCCTGCCAACCAAATGGGCAATTCTTGCATTTCCAATGCATGCAGTCGATGCTTCCAAGCATCCCAGGAAATCCACTTGCTGCATTCGGGGCTAGGATCCGAGCAGTGCCTTCCGCATTGGGTGTTCTCAAGTATTGTGGCCCAAACACTGTCACCACTGCCCGACAGAACTTGTAGAAACACTCTATGCTGGTGGACTCGGCCATGCGCCCATAGTCGTCGAGTGAATCACTGGGAGCTCCATATGCAAGCATCCTCATCGCTGTCGTGCACTTCTGGATGGAGGTGAATCCAAGAGCGCCAGTGCAATTCATCTTGCACTTGAAGTAGTTGTCGAACTCCCGGATGGAATTCACAATCCTGAGGAAGAGCTTTCGGCTCATCCGATAACGGCGCCGAAATGTTCTCTCGCCATAAAGTGGGGTATCGGCGAAGTAGTCGGAGTAGAGCATGCAGTAGCCTTGGAGACGATGCCGGTTCTTTGCTTTCATCCGCCCCGGCGCCGAGCCACCTCGCCGCGGCTTTTCATTGCTCGCCAGCAGCTGGCCGAGGGCGGCGAGCACCATGAGATGCTCTTCTTCCTGGACGTCGGCCGCGGCTTCCTCCTCCAGCAGCGCGGCGAGCTCTTCCTCCTCATCCGAGTCCATCGCCGAGGCAGGCAAAACGCCGAACACCTTGCGCTCGGTGGATGTGTACCCGCCGTTAAACCGCGCCTTTGCGACCGGAAACGCCCAGCTGCTGTGGGAGGGGCTGCCACGGCGAAGCGCTCCTATTTTCCGGCGGGGAATGGCTATCTAGCGGAGTAGGGCGGCGGCCGTCGCCGGGATATAGCTAGTGGTGGCCGAGGACACGGGGGGTGCGAGACGAGTCGGGGGAAGAAAACCTTAACTTTTCCGCTGTCGGTGTGGGCCAGACGTATTTTTCCCTAGCGCCGGAGCCCCCAACTGCTCTCCAGCATGCTGGGTTCGGCTTGTGACCGCCGGGCGAAAAAAAAGTCCGAACCGGCGATTTTCGACGTCCGGAGGACGCCGAAAAAGTGGCCTGAGAGCTTTGTTGGAGGCGCGGCTGGAGATGCCCTGACAGGGCTAGCGTGGGTGATGTGCGGGCATGGGCGTCGCTTTGTCCCGGCCCGGAACGTGCCCATCGGACGCTGCTCGCCGAATGAAACGCCGGGCACGTGCTGCAATCATGCCACTGTAAAATGCTGTCGCTCTCGCTGTTGGGACGGTGTGGTCGCCCGCGCCGCTGCGGTCGAGCGGCCCTGGATGCGCCTCGGCATAGATATCGTTGGGCAGCTGGTGGATATTTCTGGTGCGCGCACACACACCAGTGCTAGTGGCAGCACAATACTGGTACTCCAACTACGGCTGTCCGGCGGCTGGCAGTTGAGTTCGGTGGTCTCTCCCCTGCTGCGTGATGCCGATGAAGAGCACACAGGAATCCATAGGCACGCAGAAATTTGTGTGGAGATACTATTATTGTCCTAGGACAATGGGACGTAGGGGCTGTTCATCCCTTGATCTGGCGAGACGAAACAACGAAAAAGAAACTAAAAAGAAAGAAAGGAAAGGAAAGCAAAGCAACAAGTTGACCAAATTAATTAGTGATGGCCGACAGTTGTGTGCACACATACTACACAATAGATCCATCCATCGTTGACAGCGAACCAGCACTGTGAGCTCGCGTGGATCTCTAGTAGTGCCACTTGAAAGAAAGAAAGAAAGAAAAAGTAGTACGCGTGGATCTCGTTGATTGGAATCGTGCGTGTTTCTTGTTTAAGAGCGACCCGCGATTCTGCTCTGATTCTCTATGACTAACAAACAGAACTCAACAGATCCTCTGTCTGGTCCGCAGATTTGTAGAGCGGCTGATTCTCTGACATGTACAGTAGCATACTACTGTATCAAAAATAATCTCCCGCGCGCGCTCTGCTCGGTACGCACGCTCTCGATGAGCACGCCGAGGAAAGCCCAGCCCCCGCGCGCGCGTGTTCCGCGTGGGCGAGATCCCATGATGCATGGCTGATTTACGTGGGCCGGCGTACGTCCCCGGCCGCACATGCCGCGGGTCCATACTATCTGAGTGCTGATCGGCGGGCACGCAAGCATGTGCGGGTTGCCTCCGCCGTAGTACTTTACGTACGGCCGGGGCCTCCGCCGGGGAAGCTTCCGGAAACAGCAGCGAAAGCGGTAATAGTGGTGGTGGTTACCGCAACGCAATGGCCGGGCCCGGGTGGGTGACTGACTCCGGTGGGCAGCGGCTCTTTCGCGGCGAGCGGCGGAGAAGAGAAGAGGGTCCGCATGTGGGCAGGTCGCGCCGCCCGTGACGCGCCGGTGCTGCGCGGAATCTTCCGGAGTCGGCGAAAAGCATCTAGCAGCGGTGGGACGTAGTTGCTGCGACGGCCGGGTTGATGACTCCGATCATCTCTCTTTCGCCGCCGAACGAAAGATGGCACCATGCATGCCCGCAGCCTCTCGGCCTTTTTTCTCCAGAAAAAGAACTGCCGCTCTTCCTAGCTGCCACTGATTGACTGAACGAGCCCGGAAAGCCGACGCGGTTCATTCATCGCCCAAATACTAGTGTAGTTGGGTGTGGTCGGGCCATCATCATTGCGCGAGACAACCTGCGTGCGTGTTCGCTATATTTTAGTCGCCGCACGCGGCGGGCGGCGGTATAGTCAGCGCTACGTCCAAACAAATCCATTTCACGCACGCCTACGGCTGCCTATAATGAGCTTTGGGCGCAAGAAGCCAAGTACCTTCCCACCTCCAGCTAGCGAAACTAGGCATGTATGTGTACTGTTTTTGCATCGTCGGCGTATGTATGGATATTAATTAGGTTATCCATGTCTTCTTTGTTTTTCTTGCGGTGCATTAGGGTATCCAACTAAAACAAGCAAGATTAGGTTATCATTACAGGAAAGGATCTTCCAAAAAGATCAGGTGAGTTTGACGTGTGTGATTGGACGGAAATCCTTGTGTCCTGCCTCTGCCTAGCGGATATTTTTGTGTTTTTCAGTTCTCAAAGACACGGAGCCGAAGCAGATGGCAACCATTTTTCTTCGAGTCAAATCAGTCTTTCGAGCTTTGATCCTTCTCAAGTTTGTCTATCGGGATGGAGTAGATGGAGATCTACACGTAGATTCCTGCCAGTTTCTCGGGGCGGCGAGACTAGGGTTTCTCGTCGTACCCTGCGACAAGATTTGATGTTAGTTTCTTTGGATCAATTCAAATTCAAAGGTTCAATGTCGATGAAAACACCTCCAAGGCGCTGCTGGTCTTTGGGAGCACGTGCACAAAGACTTTTCGGTTATCATCAACAAGAGGTTAGGACAACTCCGGTATGGAAGCAGTGACAACGGCAGTGCTCCATATGGCCGGAGTTGGGATTACCGTGTGGCACTCCTAGGTGTTATCTTCACCAGGACGACGAGTCGACGATCTATTCGGATCGTAGTCGTCGACGACTTCTGGAGTTATCGACGACTTCTTGGCCCTTACTTCTACAAGCTCTTGAAATTCAGTGAGGTTGTTTCGGTGAAACGGTGGCTCAAGAAATGACAATGAGCTGCACTCATACATCGTCATGTATCCCCTAAATAGATTTCACGCACGCCAACAGTTGCCTGTAATGAGCTTTGGGGTGCAAGAAGCCAAGTACCTTCCCACCTCCATCTAGGGAAGCTAGGCATGTGTACTGCTGTTTTTGGATCGTCGGTGTATATATGAACATTACTTAGGTTATCCATGTCTTTTTTGTTTTCTTGCGGTGAATTAGGTTATCCATGACCATATGCTAAAACAAGCAAGATTAGGTTACAGTTTTGCTAAAGCATATCTAGATGTGTCATAAGTGTTGCACATCTAAGTCATATGTCAATGATCTTACGCTGAGATTCGTATAGGTATTCTCCTTTTTATATTTGATTGGGTTACTTAGACGTGCACATCTAGATGTCCCTAGACAAACCTATGATAACCGGAAAGGATCGTCCAAAGAGATCAGGTTAGTTAACATGTGTGATTGGACGGAAATCATGGTGTCTTGGCTCTGCCTAGATATGTTAGGTTTTTAACTCTTGGAGAGGCGAAGCTCGGACGGATGGTAGCGCTTTTTCTTCGAGTCATACTTCCGGGCTCCTATCCTCCTTAAGTTCGTCTCTCGGGATGGATTAGGTGGAGCTCCACACGTAGATTCCTGACAGTTCCTCGGGGCGGCAAGGTTAGGGTTTCTAGTCGTGTGAACGCGACGGCGAGATTTGGTGTCTGTTTTTTAAATCGATTCAAAAGGTTCAATGGCGATGACTGCAGCTCCAGGGCGTT
>NC_057794.1:568164388-568176969 GCF_018294505.1 Triticum aestivum
ATAACGACTTTCCGGTTATCATCAACAAGGTTAGAATGGTTCTGGTATGGGAGAGACGACAACGGCGATGCTTCGCGGAAGAACATGTGAGGTTTGTGTCCCTCTCCTTCATATGGCTAGAGTTGGGATTATCGTGTGGCACTCCTCGGTACTACCTTCTCCAGGATGACGATTTTTTTTCGGATCATAGTCGCCTGCTTCTTCTAGACTCATCGACAACTTTTTGGCTGCTCTTTGGTTTCAGTAAGATTGCTCGGGTAAAATAGAGGCCGAGAGATAACAATGAGCTTTGCCCATGGCACCGCCGGTAGATACATTGTCATGTACTTCCTCCTTTTCGGTTTATAGGGCTTATCTCAATTTTTTATTTTTTCGATTTAAAGGGCCCATCTCCATCTCCTTTTGGGATTCCAGGGCGCATCAAATCTTTGCATGTAAGAATTAAAAAGGAACTCATCAATTCATGTAATAGTACTACTCATCTTGTGACCAAGCATGCACACTGCAATTAATCTCAATTGCATCAATTCAGTTTGGATAGTTTTGTACAGTACGAGATACATTCCTTCGCTCATCATGTGTCTTGGTTGATGAGATTTCAGATTTGAGCCATATAAACCGAAAAGGAGGGACTGTCCCCTAATTAAGACACAATCAAGAATATATATATTTTTGCTTTAAGGGGAACTAGACCTAATTAATGAATCCGATTATTCAAATGGCGTGTTCATACGTCACCACCCCAACCATTTTCCGACCACGCGTCGGCATTGATCAATCCATCAGCTAATGAACGATCGTTCGAATGGAGAAATGTCGGTCACGCGTGCTATTCAATTCATGCAAGTGCATTGCTTAATCAAGTGCGGCAATAATGTAAATCAAACTCAACCTCTCGTCATGAGGAGTAAGCAAGCCAGTGCAAAGTCCCCCACCGACTTCGGCAGCTTGAAGCCAAATAAACTAACCAGTTCCATGCAAATGGCAGCAAAGTCGCTCTAATAATAACCATGAGCAAATAATGGCAGGTTAACTACTCTCCCTCATGAAAAGGCCACTGAAACGTGACACACGCACTGGAGCGATTATCAATCAATTAGCTGGGCCGTCAGCGTCGCGGCGACTTGGGGCGCCAACGGTAACGCGCCACCTACGTACACACAGCGCCCCGCCGACCCTACCGATGAAGCCGTCGCTAGCACGAGACGGTACGACCACACCACCACCACCACCACCAAAATGCCTCGCTAGTGCAGCTACACTACTGCCTTGCTCTGTTGGGCGATCTCGTTTAGTAGTAGTAGATATATTCATTGAGAAAGATTCTTGGCCACTCACACGCAATCCCAAGCTAGCTACGATCATCAACGGTTCCACCGCATTCTCGGCTCAAAAAATTGGGAAACGGCACCGCATTTTCTGATGGAGATGTAGTGCCTGCTTGCTTGTCGATCTACGGCATATTCCGTGGCCATGTTAGCCGGGGCAGGGGCCTCAGTCGTGACAAAATCAGAGGGGTGCATGCATAAAATAATGTACCACTGCCATCATTGCTCATAAGTTTTCTTGGTTCACACCTGGCCGCGGGTGTTGGATCAAAAAACAAAAGTAGACGATGTTGGATCAAACATTGGTTTCCGAGTTTTTTAGGCTGTTTGGTTTTAGGCCTAGAAGTGCTACATTTTGCCATAAAATATTGTTAAACTTGTCTAAGATTAGTTCTTCAAATTGAGAGCCATAAATTAGAAAGTCTAATAAAATCTTGTCACACTTTTTGACTGTATGTGATGTGGGACTCTAGTTTGGCTTGCCTAAGATATGGCTTGAACAGACACACACTTAAGTTGCTCAAACTTACTTAACCTTAGATGTGGCAAAAGTTAGACCCACTAAATATGGATTATATATGATACAATTATATCATTGAGTAGGGAGCGGGGCGGATCGGGTGCCCCTTTTGCATCCCTAATAACCACATCATGGTGATCGCCAATGGGCTTACTGTGTCAACACAGCGTTCTTCCTCCTGCGTACCCCCCTCCTTCTACCTCATCTCTTTCTTAACATGCATCCTTGATATATTTGACCCCTCCTCCTTCACACGGCGACAGTCCACTTCCCGCTCTTCCCTGAGCCACTGCCCACCCCTTCCCACCCCCTCAAAACAGGATTTCATCCCTGCTTGTTTCGAGGGGGTGGGGAGGGTGATACACTTTTGGTGAGGATACGCTTTGACTTTGTGTTCTGTAGCTTAATTGCTTCGTTTATCTTTGTGTAGTTTGTGCTACTGACGTTCTAAGTCATTTTGCCGTAGTGTGTGCTATTGGCGGTCTGTGCACCCACGTGTAATGGACAATAGTTTTTTTTCTCTTTTAAAAATTTCTTTTATCCTTTTCCCTTTTATTTTCTCTGACACTGTCGGTGACAATAAAAGGATCGAGTTTCTCCCTAACACTCACAGTGGGGGAGCTTGAAGCCCATTGTTGGGCGGGCTTATCGGGTAAAAGAGGAGGAAATAGCCCGTTGGGCGGTGTTCCAGGGTCCATGAGTAAATGTATAGTGTATAAATTCTCAAATGGTGGTGGGCCATGGCCTGGCCCGGCCCGGCATAGCTTCGCCACAGAAGACTCGATGTGAGAACGTTCGTTCCCAATACTATTTTACGTGTTCGATACAATTTAGTATCGTCCACACAATCATCTAGGTACTATCTGCAGGCGGTGTGCTCTAGCTCATCGCGGTGCATTGCACTTCTTTCCAAATACAATTCATCCTTTCTAGATACAATTCCATCTCCCAAACTCCAGTCCCTACTGGATGCTCTTATACTTTGTTGAGAGTGGTATATAAGTGGTATCGTGTACTCTTCCTCTACACACTTTCGACATTCGCGGACACCTTCAGTCGCTTTGTCGTAGTGTGCGCATCTGTATCATGTAATGGGCAGGCCCATTCCGACCTTTTCACTTCCTTTTGGTAGTTTTAGTTATACATTAATTTCCTTTTCTTCTCTCTATCATTGCCATCGACGATAAATTATCGCTTTTCTTCCTAAGACTAAATATGGAGTGTTCATTACCAACCTTATTGTTGAGATTGGAGTTTATGCGTACCGTGTACGCAGACATCTAGGAAGCATCTGTGGGCGGTGTGTGCTAGCTCATGGCGACGCATCACTCCTTTCCAGATACTGTTCTCCCTAACGGGCTATGGTCCTCGGTAGACACCATCGAGAGTGGTGTGTATGCGGTATCGTGTATTCCTCTGCGGGCGTGTGACATTTGCGTGAATTACACCAATGTTTTTTGTGCTAAAGAGAAACATCCACATATATATTGACGGTTCGGGTCATTTTGTTGCAGTGTGCACTACTGACGTTCCGT
Organism: Triticum aestivum; assembly: GCF_018294505.1. Classification (NCBI taxonomy): domain Eukaryota; kingdom Viridiplantae; phylum Streptophyta; class Magnoliopsida; order Poales; family Poaceae; genus Triticum; species Triticum aestivum. Next base: position 568,167,772 of record NC_057794.1, read on the forward strand.
GCACCCCTACCGTGTAATGGGCATGTCCATTCAGAACTTTTTGATTTATACTTTTATTTCCTTTTCTTCACTCCACCGCCCTTGACAACAAGAAATGATAGCTTTTCCCCCCAAGACTCGACATGCAACGTTCATTACCAACACCGCTTCTGGACTGGCCTTTTGCCGCTCTAGCCTTCTCTCCTTTTCCTCTGCTCTGCTTTCCTCCTCTTTCTCCGCCCAAATCTTCTCCTTATCTCTGATCTCCTTCTATTTTCCAGCCTCCTTTTCCTTCCTAGATCCCTTTCTCCTTCTCTGCTCTAAGTCGCTCTATCCAGTGAGTAATGGAGGGTCAGGATGCTGGTGTTGAGGGTGCGCCTGTGCGGCCGCAGGCGGATAAGCCAAGGGCAGGTCGACCTAATCTGCTAGCACCAGATCTTGTGTGCCCTCATGCGGATAGGCCGGGGGGAAGTGGAGCTATTCAGGGGGCTCATCTCCCCTCTCGCTCGATAGCGCCAGATCCTGGGATTGAGCTCACCATGCAAGCGCTTTCAATCAGTGAGCCGGAATTTGTTCATGTTCAGGCTGAGAACCAGGCACATGAGGAAGGACAGGATGCAGAGTTCAATATATTGATGAAGCTTGCTTCTACTGGAGGTCCAATCAGAGTTCTTTCTCTTCAGGCTGTGCAACAATCTATGGCTAGAGCATGGATGGATAATTATTACGGTATATCTCAATTATCAAGGTATGTTTTTGTGGGCACTTCCGCTCTTTGGAAGCTGTTATGTTTGTGATTACTCGTCAGCCTTGGAGCATGGGTTCAGACAACTTTTTGATTGAATGGATGGATCCGGAGGAACAAGATAAGAATATTCAGGACTACAAGTTTGATTCAATTTATGTCACTATTCGGATTTATGGTATCCCCATCAGGTTTAGAACCCAAGCACTGTTAGCAAGCATCCTGCAAAAAGTGGGGCAGATTTCAGAGTTTCATCCGATTAACAAGAGTATGATTTCGGCTAGGCAGGAATACATTTGGGGTACTATTAAAGCTCAGATCAGTAGACCTATGAAAGATAAAGTTTGGGTTTCTTATGGCGAAGACTCTGCTGGTTGGGCCTATTTGTTCTACGAGAAGATTGGCAGAATCTGTACTTTTTGTGGAATTATGTTTCATAGCGTCCAGCATTGCAAAGCTAGAAACAGTGTCCTTATTTCAAGGAGTAGGCTTCAAGTCTCTTTGGAGGGTATCTCCCCAAATAAATTTGGCCAATGGATGACTGCTGCAGATTTGAGTCCTTCTCTTTCAGAAGAACGTAATCTATGCAAAGCAAATTCATTCTCATTTTTTGTAGATCATCAGTTAGCCAGATTGCAGAAGCAGTTCATAGAACACCCTAAGGGCAAGGGGATAGCTGTGGATAGCGCGGATGCGGAGGAAGCTAATCAAAAAGAATTATCTCTTTCTAAGATTAATGAGCAAATTAGAAGGATAGAAGAAGGTGGTTCATCTACAAATGCAGAACTACAGATATTGCAGAATCAGATGGGAGGTATGGCTACGAGGTGTAGCTATAGTCAGGGTCAGTGCCCGGGTCAGAGCGACGCTGTTAAGATTTCAGCGGTGCCATCAACTGTAGTTAATATGGAGACGGCCTCTGTTCCGGACAATAACGCGGGAGGAGTTCAAATTCAAGGCTTGCACACTCCAGTACAGCAGGGTGATGTTATTCCTAATCCATCACAAATCTCCATTTTGTGTGCTCTGCCTGCAACTCACATCTCAGATACTGGCCCCTCATCTGCTATTCAGGCTACTAAGGAAGACTATAATCCATGTGGGAAAGCTCCTGCTAATCCATCCATCTTCCCAGGTGTTGTGCCTTCCTCGCCTCCGCCTCTTCTCCCTGTCCCCTCTCCGCTCAGATCCAGTCCCAAGAGGCTGCCAGAGTCGCTGTTTGGGCTTCCGGTTCCGCCGACGAAGAAGGCCAGCATCCATGGAGGTCGTGGGAGGGCAGAAGATCAGTCTGATTCGGTGCTCGGAGCTCCGCCTGTTAGGCAAGTTCTCTCTCCACAGCCATCTGCAACTAGTGGTATGGGAGCCTTCACAGTGCCTGCTAGTCCAGGGAGAGGAAGGACTTTGGACGGTTCTTCGCCTTTTGGATCCGCAACATCTCAGGGTGGCTACCATCGATATCACTATAGCAGATGGGATATTCCTCCGGCCAAGGGATATGGAGGTTTGTGTTCCAATATGCATGGGGTTATGCGCAATCGCGCTTGTTCCTCCACTTGGAAGCGTGATAGTGGAAAAGGTCTGCATGTTGATATGGGCGAACATAGCCCCAGAATTCAAACCGCAATGAAAAAACAAGATGACTTTAGTTCCTCTGGCCAAGGCAATACATTGGATCTCCGGAATGATCAAGTTGGAGAAAACATGGAATTGAATGTTGGTATGGATACGAGGGTGGCTGAATCCTTTCCTCGGGCAGCGGCGCATGGCCCTAACGCGCCTCGGGCGCCATGAAAGCAATAGCATGGAATTGTCGAGGTATGGGCCGAGACCTTGGCAATGATCGAATGTTGTTCCTGGCCAATCTGGTTCGCTCTACAAAAGCTCAGGTAATTTTTGTTTCAGAAATCAAATCTTCCAAAGTTTGTTCTGTTGATCTTGTAAAGAGGTTTGAGGTGGCTGACAGTTTTGTTGTTCCTTCTAGAGGGGCTTCAGGAGGGCTCTGGCTTATGTGGAATGACGATCTTAAGGTTTCTGTTCGTAGTTCTTCCTTCCACTTTATCTTAGCGGATGTAGTTCATCTAGCCTCGGGGGTTCACTTTTGTTTGGTTTGTATATATGGTGACCCCTACCATAGGCAGACTAGTGACATTTGGAATCAGATCTCCACTTTTGTGTATGATAACTTTGGCAAACCCATGATCTGTATGGGTGATCTTAACGATATTTTGTATGATACGGATGGTTGCAATGGTACTGTTAATTATTATCGTTTGTCTGCTTTTCGTGCTATGATTAAAAATTGTGGCTTCTTTGACATTGGTTTTAGTGGTCCTGCTTACACTTGGCGTAATAGGCAGCACACGATTAGGCCTATTTACAGACGTTTAGATCGTTGTCTTGTTAATGCAGATTGGTGTGCTCTGTATCCCAACTCTAAGGTGCTTAACTTGCCTATCATACTTAGTGACCATGCTCCCATTCTCATTTCCACGGATGGTAGTTTTGTTAAACCTAGGCAATCCTTCAAATTTGAGAATTGGTGGTTAATGGAGAAAGATTTTAATAGTTTTGCTAAATCTTCCTGGAACAATGTTAGATCTACCTCTTTTGTTGCAAAAACCACTTCTTTGGCAGGATCTTTGAAAAAATGGTGTAGGAAGAAGAAACCCTTTCAACTAGAACTGCAGGAGTTGGAGTCCCGTATTAATCAAATTCAAATGCTTCCTTGGAACTAGCAAGATCATAATCTGGAGCAACAACTAACCCTCAGGTATGAGCATGTTCTCAATCAACTTAATAGCTTTTATAAGCAAAGAAGCAAGAAGGGTTGGGCTACTGGTGGTGATCATAATACTAAATTTTTTCATCAAGCTGTTCTCAAGAGGAGGAAGAGGAATACCATTTGCTCTATTAAAGATGAAAATGATGTTTTGCATTTCAGACCTGATCTCATTGCTAACACTTTTGTTAACTATTTCAGATATATCTTTTCGTCTCCTAATGTTAATTCTGGAAGACCTTTTCTTGCTTCACAGTTTCCTGACGGCTCTTTGGATCCCACTTATCTAATTCCGGACAAAAGTGAAGCATTGCAGATATTGAAGGATATGAAGTTGAATGCTTCGCCAGGGCCGGATGGCTTCAATGTTGAGTTTTATCTAGCTGTATGGGATTGGATAGGAGATGAGGTCACCCAGTTGGTGGTTAATTTTTATAAATCGGGTATATTGCCACCTCATATTAGTGACACTAACATTGCTCTCATTCCAAAAAAACTGGTTCCCCAGGTTCCTATGGATTATCGTCCCATTAGCCTTTGTAATGTCATATACAAAATCATTGCCAAATCCTTAGCTAATCGCCTCAAGCCTCTTCTCCCTAATTTTATTGACCATGCTCAACAGGCTTTTATTGAGGGTAGAAGGATTAGTGATAATATTATTATTGCTCAGGAAATCACCCATTCTTTTGCTCTTAAATCCTGGAATCAACTTGCTTTCATGCTTAAAATTGATCTTGCGAAAGCTTTTGATCGTTTAGAATGGAGCTTCATAGTTTCAGCTCTTGCTCGTAAAGGTCTGCATGGTCATTTCATAAATTTGATCTATGAATGCATTTCCACACCCACTTTCTCTGTGGTTATTAATGGTAAACATTCTCATAAATTTAAAAGCGCTAGGGGTATTCGCCAAGGTTGTCCTATGTCCCCTTATTTGTTTGTTTTGGCCATTAATGAATTGTCTCTTGCTCTTAATGATGCTCTGGCTGATAATCATTTGCAGGGTATTTCTCTTGGACCAGGTTGCCCTCCTATTCATTCTATCTTGTTTGCAGATGATTTATTAGTTTGTGGGCAAGCTTCGGTTCAAGAGGCAAATGCTATGGCCCAAATTATCCATCATTTCTGTTCTATTTCTGGGCAAACTCCTAACTGGGCGAAATCTGCCATTATCTTCAGCTCTCGTGTTAGTCAGGCTGTAGCTCATGATATTAAGCAGATTTTCCCTGTTTCTAACATGGAGGCTCATTTTTCTCATCTGGGTCACCCTCTTATTCTTCCTGCTAAGAATAGATCTGCTGCCTATAATTTTGTTTTAGATAAATTTCTGAATAAGCTACCGGCTTACAAGGCTAACATGCTTTCTCATGCAGCTAGGCTTGAGTTGATCAAATCTGTTTTCTCTGCTATTCCTGTTTACTATATGGCTAACATTTTGTTCTCCAAAAATTTTTAGCCAAACTCACTACTATTATTAGGAACTTTTGGTGGACAGGTATTAGGGAAAATAATTCCAACAGGGGTTTGTGTCTTCGCGCTTGGAAGATTTGCAATTCAAAGCAGGAAGGTGGGCTTGGCATTAGGAATTTGCAAGCGGTTAATGAAGGGTTGATTCTTGCAGCTGCTTGGCGTCTGGCTAAAGATACTTCCTCTCATCTTCATTTGGTCCTTAAATCTAAATATTTCTTTGATACTTCGATTTGGCTGGCTAGCTCGTCCACTCCAAAATCTGCTTTTTGGTCTGCCATCCTTAAAATGCTTCCAAAACTCAAAGCTCATTCTTTCTATCAGCTCACTCAAGGTAATGTTTCTATATGGAGCACTCCCTGGTGCTCTCTTTGGACTACTGTTTATGATCACCTTATTGTTCAGCCTTCAGGTTATGTTTACCCTTCTCTTGTTAAAGATCTTTGGGTTCCTGGAACCAAAATTTGGGATAATAATTTGATTTCTTCTCTTTTCCGACAGCCTCTTGCTACTGCTATTATTCAAACTGATATTATTCAAGAGAACTGTCCGGATATACTTTGTTGGGATCTAACACCTAATGGCAATTGTACTTCCAAATCCACTTATAAATTGTGCTTGCAGGACATTCATGCTAATCCTAGATCTGCTCCTTCTCAAGTTCCTTTGCAGATTAAAAATCTTCTAAAGCTGATTTGGAAGCAAAAGACAATAATTCCTAGAGTCAAGACTTTTGCTTGGAGGCTTCTCCGGGAGGCCCTTCCCACAGGTTTGAGAGCTGGCCGCTTTTCTCTACATATCTCTCAATTTTGTTGCAGATGTGGACAGCAAGAAGATGAGATGCATTTGTTTTTTCTTTGCGACTTCGCTAGAGCTTCTTGGTTCTCTTCTCCTTGGTGCATTAGAACGGATGCACTAATTCAAGCCAATCCTACTATTCACAGCGTTTTACATGCTTTAATTAACATGATTCATTCCCATGCATCTGTGCCTAACATTCTCAATTTTTTGTGGTGCCTATGGAAAGCTCGAAATGACCATCTTTTCAACAGGAAGAGAGCTCTTCCCTATCAAATTCATATTGCTGCTAAAGCTCTCGATGTTGAATTGAATGATAATATGCATGTTTCTCTCCAAAATAACGTTGTTTGTGCTGTGCCTACTGTTAACCAGCTACCTGTGCAGGGAAAAACAATTAAGTCTGATCTTCTGCTAACAGGACCAAGAGTTTACTCTGATGCAGCTTTCAGGTGTAAAAAAATCCCTGGTTTAACTCAAGGAATGGTGGCTACTGGCATCGGAGTCTACCTTTGTTTGCCACAAGATCCGACGAAAATCAATGTTCAGATTCAAGCGTCTTCTGCGGATACAGATTCTCCTTTGAAAGCGGAAGCTTTGGCTCTTCTCTTGGCGGCTCAAGTGGCTAATCGCCTTAACATTTCTCAACCTACTTTCCTCACCGACTGCCTCTCTTTGGCATCGTTTGCTGCTTCTTCTAAGGCTTCTGATGTTGCCATCCCCTGGGCTATCAGGAAAATACTAGCTGATTTTTTCTTCTTCTCCTCTGATCTTCATGCTCAGGTGTTTCACATTTCTAGGAAGATCAATGGGATTGCCCACAATATGGCTCAACAGGTTCTTAGGCCTTATCTAGGACCTGACATATGCTGTTTTGCCTCAGCTCATCGAAATGGATCTTACCCTGTAGTTTTTCTTCTTTCCAATTTTCAGTTTCAGGGATTTGTAATCCATGCTGTACACTGTTATTGAGCTGAATAGTAAAGTTTGGCGCTTTGTGCGCCTTCTGTTGTTCAATTTTTTTTTACCAACACCGCTCTACGTTTTCAATACACCTCCAGCTAATACATTGTTGAGACTGGAGTTCATGCATATCCTGTACGCACACTTCTAGGGAGCATCTCCGGGGCGGTGCGCGCTAGCTCGTCGCGGCACACCGCTCCTTTTCAAATACAGTTCTAGCTCATGGACTCCGATCCTCAGTAGACGCTATCCAGAGTGCCTTGTAGGTGGTATCGTGTATTCTTCTACGGGCGTGTGACATCCGCGTGAATTACATTGATGTTTTTTGTGCTAAAGAGAAACACACACGCATCTTCTATATCTAAATAGCTAGCCCCACTAACATATTTCTCTCAACATGCAAGCATGCCACATCATTAAGCAACATGCATGGCAAAAGGCCCACCACAACATGCATTCATGCACATGAAAATGTCCACCTCAACATGCAAACATATATTAGATATTTTACAATACATTAATCAAACACAATAAAGCATATGGATTTGCAATTTTAGTTTTCGTAGTATCACTATTCACGTTCTATAGAAATCACGTATCATTGAAATGTATTGCAAATAATCCCGCAACAACGTGCGGGTTATCATCTAGTATATTTAGGGTCCAAGTCATTTTGTTGTAGCGTGCGCTATTGATGGTCAGCGCACCCCTACCGTGTAATGGGCAGGCATATTTGGACCTTTTCACTTCCTTTTTATTTCCTTTTATTCTCTCTATCCCCGCCGACGACAATAAATGATCGCTTTTCACCCGAACACTTGATATAGAACGCTCATTTCCAATACCGCTTTATGTTCTCGACACACCGCCAACTCACACATTGTCGAGATTGAAGTTCATGTGTACAGTGTATGGACACGTCTAGGAAGCATCCGCGGGCGGCGCGCTAGCTCGTCGCGACGCATCACTCCTTTCCAAATTCAGTTCTAGCCCACGGATTCTGCTCCTCGGTAGCCGATGTCGAGAGTGGCATGTAGGCGGTATCATGTACTCCTCTATGGGCGTGCGGCATCCGCATGAATTACAACCGCCGATGTTTTTTTGCGAAAGAGAAACACACACATATTGTCCTCACTCACACGCAAAGGGACACTAGCCCAAGCCCCATCAACCCGCACCGATAAGAAAATACCATAAACACCCTCGCTACTGCCCGAGAACTACAACAATACCAGACCTCACTCCCCAAACCGCTCGAGGGGCAGGACCGTCCGCCCGTACCCAAATGTTTATACTAATACCCCCTCGCCTCACCTCTCTGCCGCTCAGGTCACCTTCCCCGCACCTGCCTGCTTAGACTTGTTTAACACCCAGTACCGCACCACCGCTTCCTCCTCCCTTCTCCGGGTGACATCGCCGCAGACCGGACCGGCGGCGAAGCGCGGCCTTCCGTGCTCCTCAGGATGCTCGAGGAAAATGCGGGTGCCCACATCGGCGGCGAGCAGCGTGACAAGGTTCGAGTCATTTTGTTGTAGTGTGCGCTATTTACGGTCTGCACACACCTACCACGCAAGGGGCAGTCCCATTCAAATCTTTTCACTTCCTTTTTATAGTTTCAGTTATACTTTTCTTCTCCCCATCCTCGCCGGTGACAAGAAATGGTCGATTTTCTCTCTGAAACTTGGTATAGAAAGTTCATTACCAATACCAATTTATGTTGTAGATACACCTCTAGCTCATACATTGTCGAGATTGGAGTTCATGCATATCGTGTACGCACGCCTCTAGGAAGCATCTGTGGGCGGCACGTGGTATCTCGTCACGACGCATCGCTTCTTTCCAAAAACAGTTCTACCTCACAGACTCTAGTCCTCACTAGATGCGATCAAGAGCGGCGTGTAGGTGGTATCGGTGGCGACTCTAGAATGTAAACGGAGGACACACTTGAACAAGTGAGGAGGTGCTTGGATGGGCCTAGAAGTAGCCGATTTGCTGGGCTGGGCCGTTATCATCACTAGTAGTAAAAACAAAACCCATCTGGTTGGAGGGCAGGCTCAAGCCTGTTAAAGCCTGTACAGTAGATTCGCCTCTACTCCTCGGCGGGTGTGCGGCATCCGCGTGAATTACAACCACCAATGTTTTTTTTGCACGACGCATATATAAGCGGGTTAACGGGTCACACCGAAGAGCACCCGTGCTGTCCTCACTCACACGCAAAGGGACAGTAGCCCAAGCCCACCAACCCACACCCGATAGGGAAATACCGAAAACACCCTCGCTGTTGCCCGTGAACTACAGCAGAACCAGACCTCACTTCCCCCTTCCACTGGAGGGACAAGACTGTCCACCCCAGCCCAAATATTTTTATTAATAGCACCTCGCGTCGCCCTTGTGCTGCTCAGCTCACCTCCCCGCGCCTGCCTGCTTGGACTTGTTTAACACCCACCACCGCCCCCTCCTCCCTCCT
>NC_057794.1:568177179-568177849 GCF_018294505.1 Triticum aestivum
CCAGGATGCCGGAGGCAAATGCGGGTGCCCGCGGCGGCGGCGAGCAGCGCAGCAAGGTGGGGGAACGGACGGACAGAGTCGCTTTCTGCGCAGAAAGACTTCTTCTTCCTCCTCTTCTTTTTATTTCCTGCCTTGTCGGCGCCGGCCATGGGTTCCTTCGCGGTGCTCTGCTTCTGCGGGCTGGGTCGTGCTGGGATAGAGGGGCGCTCTCCCTCCTGGATTTGGGGCGGATAAAGATGTGGATTTCGGGGAGGATTGGGTTTCCCCAAACAAGAGGAGTCTGCTTCCTGCCCGCGAGGTGGACGGATTGGCTTGCTCGCGCCGCGATTTCTTGCCTTGTTAGCTACCAGGAGGTCCCCGGGTCCAAATCCCCGGGCAGGCGGCGGCATATCCGCCCTCTGTTTCCTATTCAAGTCCTGGGAAATCTCTCGCTTCAGCGCCGCGGAGACCCCTCTTTTGGCAGATGTTGATGAGGGGTCGGTCGGTCGGTCGCCGTGGTTGGTAAATGGGGTAGTATTCGATTCGGTGACCGGGCAAGTTTATCCAAATCTGCAGTTACTTTCCTTTAAGTCAGAGATTGGATAACGCTGGCGCTGCGCATATATTCAGTCCAGTCCGTGGAATCCATGCCTACCCAGGAGTTGCTTAGAAGTTTCCCGATATTTTTTCA
>NC_057794.1:568178190-568182178 GCF_018294505.1 Triticum aestivum
TGGTGGTAACTACCACTGCTTGTAGAAAACATTTGTCCTATATATATATATATATAGCCTTTTTCAGGAGGGGTCGTTCATCAGCCTCTTGACATTTGTTCTCTGAATTGGTTGCTGTCAGTTTTCTGATTTTGGGTGGGTGAGTACAGGCCGAGAAAGTTCCGATTATGGCGCATCAGTAGTAGTTGTTACACGTATTATTATGATTCCAAGTTGTAAATATATGTTTTTGTTTATCTGAACTATTATAAGCTAGGTTGAATTTGTGGCTGTTTTTTCAAGCCAACGCCTGATCTGGATGTCTTTTTCATTTGCAAAAGAGAATTTGCCATGTGCACTGTGCTAACTTTCTCCACGAATTTTCAGGTTCAGAGTTCAGACGTGATGAGTTTCTTCAGTGAATATGGAGATGCCAGCAGATACAAGATCGAGGAAATCATCGGCAAAGGGAGTTATGGAGTTGTGTGTTCAGCCATCGACCGGCAGACCGGCGACAAGGTTGCCATAAAGAAGGTGTCCAACATCTTCGAGCATATAACCGATGCCGCCCGGATCCTCCGCGAGATCAAGCTTCTCCGGCTTCTCAGGCACCCCGACATCGTCCAGATCAAGCACATAATGCTGCCTCCCTCCAGGAGGGACTACAAGGACATATTTGTTGTCTTTGAGCTCATGGACACAGACCTCCACCAGGTTATCAAGGCCAATGATGACTTGACAAAGGAGCACTACCAGTTCTTTCTCTATCAGATGCTCCGTGCGCTCAAATATATCCATACTGGTAATTATATAAGGATCTTCTTTCGAGATTGATTCTATTCTCCCCTCTTACGCCCCCCCTCCCCCAATGAAACTGAAAGAAGAAAGCTCTTCTAGTTCTATTTATAGTATAGTATCATCACTGTGGTGCTTCAATGTTTATTTAGAGTTACAGTAGCCAATTTCACTTCATTTAACCAATGATGATGATATCCTATTTTCATCTGCATTGCTCAAAATTAAATGTTTATCATCTCTTGTTATGTATTGCCTGCTTGCTCTGTGCTGATGACTAATCTTTGTGGCTGCAGCTAATGTCTATCATCGTGATTTGAAGCCAAAAAACATATTGGCAAATGCAAACTGCAAGCTCAAGATATGTGATTTTGGACTAGCAAGAGTTGCATTCAATGACACCCCTACAACTGTTTTCTGGACGGTATGTTACTTCTACAGTTTACTAGATTTGATCCACAATACTCTGGTTTTGTCAATTCTGCTTGACAGATTCGATAGAATGCTACATTCTGTACAAAAGAGCCCTACTTGAAACTTAAAGCTCACTGTCTTCCCCAACATGGTTTGCAGGACTATGTTGCCACTAGGTGGTACAGAGCTCCGGAGCTCTGTGGTTCTTTCTTTACCAAGGTAATTAATAATTTCCTCTTCCTGTGCTTTTGTTCATTTTAGTACTGTCTGTGGCATTCCGCTACTTCCTCATTCTATAGGGTTGTATAGCCTAAGATTCTAGGTGATTAGTAGTAGCTTTTGATCCTTATTCTGTAATCTATGGATACATCACTGTGTTTTAGAGGAGTACAGCCTCGTAGTTATAACAAGGTGTTTGTTCAAGCACTAAAGTTGTGTACAAATTGATATACATTACGTGGTGTTACATTTGCCATCATTTGTTTATCCTCTTCAGTTTCTATATTAACTTGATGACACTAAGTTGACTCCCTCAATGCAGTATTCACCGGCTATTGATACATGGAGCATTGGTTGCATTTTTGCGGAGATCTTGACAGGAAAGCCTTTGTTCCCTGGTAAAAATGTGGTTCAGCAGTTGGATATGATGACTGATTTCTTAGGCTCACCGTCGCCTGAGATTATTTCTCGGGTATGATTTACTGTTTGCAGAAATGTCGTCAATCAACTACTCAAGCATAAGGTCCAATTCTCTAATATTTTTTATCACCGCAGATTCGAAATGAGAAGGCAAGGAGGTATCTTAGCAGCATGAGGAAGAAACTGCCAGTACCTTTTTCAGAGAAGTTCCCCAAAGCAGATCCTGCAGCAGTCAAGCTCTTGCAAAAGCTTCTAGCATTTGACCCAAAGGACCGACCCACTGCTGAAGAGGTAGGCGTGTCTTAGTGAAACAAGATGATTTTCATTTTTCTAGTATTTTGTGCTGTCATTTGTTTTACTACTTAAAACGAATCACATATTCAAGGTCGTCTGTATGTTATTCTAACTAGTGTTCTATGCATAATCAGGCGTTGGCTGATCCCTATTTCAATGGCCTCGCGAAAGTGGAGAGAGAACCATCATGCCAACCGATTTCGAAAATGGAGTTTGAGTTTGAACGGAGAAAGTTTACCAGAGAGGACGTCAAGGAACTTATATTCAGGGAGATATTGGAGTACCACCCTCAGCTTCTCAAGGATTACAGCAACGGCTCAGAGAAAACGAACTTTCTATATCCTAGGTTTCTACCTTGACATAGTATCTTTAAGCTCTTTTCTCTTTGTTATTCTGTCTATCTATGTAGCAATACTCATCATGGCTCTTGAATTTTCTGTTATGCAGTGCTGTCGACAACTTCCGGAGGCAATTTGCTAACTTAGAGGAAGATGGAGGAAAGGGCGGGGCAGCCGAGAGGAAGCATGTTTCTCTCCCGAGGTAACTTACACTTTAAATACAGTTGTTCTGAATGTGATCAATTATATCTGGTTCTCAATTATTTGTGCCGCCATACATAGCTTGTGTTGAAACTGATTAAAACTACCAAAATGCATTAGTTAATCTAGAAGTGTGGAGCCCTAGAATACAGAACTTTTGTTTGAGTTTCACTATTAACCCTTGATTGGCTGCTTGCAGGACTACAACAGTTCACTCTACCCCAGTTCCTACAACAAATTGTCCGGCCTCCCAAGCTCCTCAAAGGATTCCAGCAGGTAACTGGTCCTGTTTGCTTTTGTCTGGTACCTCTTCATTTGAACTTCAGAGAGAGCACCAGTCTAACACATTTCATCTTCGGCACTGTTGCAGCCCGACCGGGCAGAGTGATTGCCTCAGCGACACCAACCGAGAACGCGGCCTTCACCGATCGACAAATGGGTCGAAGAATGGCGAGGGACCCCGCGGGGGCTCCAGCAGCGGCTGCCGGTCACCACCTGAGGCCGGACTGCTCCGACAGGCAACATGAGGTGGAGAAGGACCGCGCGCACTACAGGCCGTCGCACCATTTCAGGGACGCCAGGGTGGCGCCCGAGGCCGAGGCGCGGCCCTCGGCCTACTACATTCCCCCGTTCAATGGCATCGCAGCGGTTGGCGCGGCAGGAAGGATGTACTAGTGCAATTGCTCAGCTGAGTTTGCCGTGAGCTGGAGGACGGCCGCGATCGATCGCCGTTGCGGGGAATGCAGGGGGGAGGGAGGGAGGGTGAAGTTGTCTGAAATTTAGGAGGTAGGAGACAGCCGAACAGGTGGTGCTCTTGTGTATATATTGCCGGCAGCCAAATTGGTTGGTTCTGTGGTATGTTTCTCTGTGTCGATAGATAGGTTCAGAGTCCAAACAGTATGCTCTGCTCTGAGAGGTGAAAGGGCCTCTGTTGAGGAGGGGAGGGAGGGGGTTGGGGGCTGTAGAGTTTTTGTTTTTGTTTCCGGATGGTGTTAATAGGATGGATGAATAAATGGATGATGGAAGCTCTGATCCGTGGTGTGTCAACTCAACTCTTGTGTCTGCTAGCTGCTGGAATGTGGTGTCTGTTTTTCATTTTTTTTTTGTTTGCTCCGTTAGACCGGCCTGGTTGCCTCTGCCGTTGGCATCACCCGGTCGCCGGCGATTAGCCGGAGCCATTAATTAGCGGACAAGAATGATTTGTGAATGCAATGCGAAGTGTGGTCTGCTTCTTGCTTGTGCCACTCGATCCAGGCAGCAGGGGAGAGGAGACCACCCAAGCTGAGTGATGAAGAGCAGAAATATCTCATCCGACGATATGGGTCTAC
>NC_057794.1:568182482-568187441 GCF_018294505.1 Triticum aestivum
CTACTTGTTGGCATTTCTAAAAAAAAAAAAAACTTGTTGGCGCGACGGCGGCGTGCGGCCGGCCTTGGCGACAATCAACCCGACGGCGCACCTGCCGCTCGCTGGTGACTCATCGACGATGGCGAAAGGGAGGCGGATCTCTTCTTCTTCTTGCTGCAGTGAGTGATGCCGCTGATGAGTCCATGTCTGGTGGTACAGTGCAGAGGATCCTTCCTTGGGTCTCCATCGGCTTCGGCCGTCGTCGCCTTCGTCATCGTGCGTGCGGTCGCTGCTGCTGGTTGAGCACTCGATGGACTGGGACGTAGGTACGACTACTTAGCCCCTTTGGAGCCCACAAACGGCCCATGTCTGATGTCTCTCTCAATACGGATACCAATTTGTTCGGCCCAGTAGCCCACCACACCACACCACACCACACCACACCAAAGAAGACAAAGCGCCAGGTCTCTCCTCGTATATATATATATATATAACGGAGGCTGACCAGGAGCATCGATCGATAATTCGATATCTAATCCATCGTTTCCGCCTTTCGGCGCCGACTAGCCCGCCTAGGAAAGTGATCGCCTGAAATTCGCCGGTGAGTCTTCTTTAGTTCGTACTATGTACTAGTAGTAATTTATACGGCGAACTGATACGTACTTACTACGGTAGTAAGCTGCAGAAATTCTTGGGTTAGACGGAATTAATTAGGGCAATAATTTCTCGTTTATCTCACAAATATATGTAGTACTGCACACACGGATTCATTCTCTTGTTTGAGTTAGTCTGTCCGTTGTCACCGATCTGTATTTTTGTGTTTGCGCAGTCCTGTTTGATCTTCTTGGATTATAGCGTCAAAGTTTAGTTCTCTTCTGACACACTGGATTCTAGCGTCAAATATGCACTGTAAATTAGGCATGGCGCTAGATTCTAGCGCCAAAGTTTAGTTCTGATGAAAAATTATAGACATCTTCGATCTTCTTGGTAATCGCAAGGCCAATGTACACTCAAGTCCGTGATGGGAGTTAATTCATACTGAATGTTTACACATTTAACTTCAGTCTCGATGTAAGTTGGTCCCTAATTCTGCAATTCCTGTAACCGTGATGGACGGGACTTGAAGAAAAATCTTCCTGTGAAATCTTTCTGGAGTTGAAGAAAAATTCTAGATTTTGGTGACCCAAGCTGTGTGTGTGTACATAGTTCTAGTTTTTATTGCTATGAGTTCAAGTGATAGCTCAACTTATTGTTGTCACTTCTTACTGCCGTCACTACTGATAACTCAACTTATTATTGTCACTTCTAGAACAGAGGTACTGACTGTTCACACATTTGACTTCAGTGTCGATGATCCTCGGAAATGGTGTTCCTGATGCCCCAGCCCCTCCACCACCCCTCGACTCAAGGCCTGTGCTAGATCCTAGGGATTTCCAGAATAAATGGAGCCAACTAGCATTATCTGTTTCTCAGGTGCGTTGCTTTTAAGTTTTTGTCCCTGCTACATTTCATGATTATGGGCAGCGCACGCAGCATACTCTTCTGTCTGTCTTTTTATCATTGCCTGGTCAAGTTTCTTATGATTTTAGCAAAGTGATCGCGTGAAATCCTATGTTCCGCCGCTGTCTAATTTGTCTTCTCATGAAGCTCATCTCGCCTCAGCTGAGTTTGAAATTAGCCGTTCTGATGTAGTGCTGTTCTATGTTCCTCTAAATGGTTTCACTTGGTTTGAGATTATTATGATTTTACTTTGGACTTTGGTAGTATATCACAAGAGGATTCCATGTGATGCTCTGCTGCTGTTTGTCGTGTTCGTGTATGGGTCCGCCCTTGAAATTCATCACATTGATGAGCTCGACATCTGTAATTAATTAACAAACTTTCTTCTCTTGTGTGGCTTTGTTCTGTTGTAGGAATGCTCTTTAACTCCACAAGGGGCAGCTTCTTTGATGAATCCCCAATCGCTCATTCGTCATATGCAAAGCAACTACATTCAATGCGTTGCTTCAGGCAGTCAGCCTCCAAACTGCAAGTTCTTCTTTTATGGTCAGAAACCCGGGGCTGCTGATTTCTACCTTGTAGAGTGCACTGTGAACACAGCATCACCGAAGGCCAAGCTCAAAATTAAGGCCGACGATGGGGCTACCGCTGAGGCCTTTTGTACTTTATTTCAGTCAGTATTGTCTGAATTTGGGCTTTCTTGATCATGAGAGACTAATTTTCTTCAAGGTTATGGTGGTTTAGATGGTGTGTAACCTTGTTGCTGGAGTGGACATGAATATCATCTCCGTTGATGTGGAGAGAATAGATGTAAATCTGTAGTAATTTATTTGCGGGGAGCAATAAAGCAAGAGTATAGTCGACTTGTTCACATGCACAATTTTTTTGGAATTCAAAGTAGTACATAACTACACATACACAAAACACAAGGGTGATGATCACAGCAAGTTAAAGTTAAGCGTCGGTCCACTTCCACACACATCTTCTCCCTCTGCCCCCACACACATGACAAACCCTAACAAGCGTCGCCGCCCGTCGCGCCCCGGCCACAGTGGTGTGGAGGTGGATCCCTGGGAAGCACGAAGTGGTGTGGAAGTGGATCCCAGGGAAGCACGACTGGGAGGCCGGGTAGTTGTCTGGCTTGTTGGGGCCGAGGAGGGACACACCCAATTTCTCAATCTTGCCACCCGCTCTGCCACGGCAACAGCCCTACATCGGCGTGGAGATATGCCAGCGGTACTAGAACACGGGCACCCCGCTCCCATGGCGCAACGTGGACCCGGTGGCACCTCAGCCTGCCTCGGGTGACCAGCGAGCAGCCGCGCTTGCCTTTTGGAGATCAACGTTTTTTGGATTTTAGTTTTTATTCTCACTTAATTTTCGTATGTAATATGGTTGGATGACCTGCGGAACATTATGGGGCTGACATGCATCACACCATACCAATGGCATCTATAGTAATATCAAATGAAAATAATAACTGAATTTTCTTTTTAAATTTGACTTGGAGTTTCTTCACCCCTGGTATCTTAAATCTGAAAATGCAACTCAGAGTTCTAGATCTGTTTCTCAAACCATCCTGAATCTGTTCATCCTTTTGAATTGCCGGTTATCAGCCTCTCTCTCTGGGGAATGAAGCGCAGGTTGATGAACTGCAACATTGGACAGGGAGGGCTGCAGCAGCTCGCAGCACTCGGGCCAACAACAGCCCACAGGAGCGGACCGGATCGGCGAATAGTTATAGGATGGAAATCGATCGATCTCAGCCGTCAAGCGGGGGCCCCAAGGGAAGAGGCAAGGATCGCCGTCCGTTAACTGAACCCGATCCTGTCACGACTTTTTTATCTGAAGAATCCGACACTTCGTCAGGGGATAGCGTCCTGCGGCCTGAGGTCAGGTCGCGCCTCCGCCGCCGCTCGCCGCGCGCCGCTGGTCCGCCCGCTCGACGGGGGAGGTCGTCCGGCCTCCTTCTCCGCGCGCTGCCGAACGCCGCTCTCCCGATCCCCGACTCGGGCCGCGCGGCCCCGATTGGCGCCGCTCTCCCTCCCCTTTCGAGGACTCCGCCGCCGCCTCGCTCCTCCCCTGCCCCGGCCGCCCCTGAGCCGCATCGCATCGCCCCTCTCCTGGCCAGGACGCCGCCGGCCTCGCGTCGCCCCTCCTCGCGAAGGTTGGTTCTTCTTTTGACAGTAGGCACTTCTTGGCTTCTTGGAGATGAATGTTGATTGCTGATCTGTGAGGTGCCCTAGGTAGAGACCCCTCACTGGTTGCCTGCCGCCCCCCCTCGCCGGCGATGGCCGCGCCGCCACTCCGGCCGGAGGCGGAAGAGGGCGGCAAGGGCGCCGAGGTCTGCCTGTTCGACCAGTCGCAGGAGGATTTCTCCAGGGCGGTACGCGCCATCTCGGAGCTCGCCACCGGCGACCCCCAGCCGGGGTTCCCTGACGCCGAAGTAGAAAGGCTCGCCTCCTCAGTGACGTTCCTCAGGTGAAAACCGCTCTCCCTTTGCTCCCGCAATGCCGCGATAAAATTGGCAAGTTTCAGTTTTGGGCCCGTCGGCAGAATGGACTTACAGTGACCCAAGAAACATTAAAATGCGAAAATAGGAAAGTATAGAGTAATTAACTAGTAAGAAGAATAGGAGAAGATATATTGTGTTCTCCAATTAGGTATGCTGCCAATGTAACTGCAACGTGCTAAGATTATGGTTAAACAGAGCCATCAAATGTCTTTTTTTGGATTAACCAGAGTTCATTCTGCAGACATTTGATCTATTGATAACGATAGTTTGTTATCTTCCCAGAGAATGGAGGCATTTCTCTTATGAGCCAAAAGGTGTGAGTTTCGTTTACGGCGCTGGACCAGCTTCATCCGCAGATGACACACCTGAGATAACCTTACCACAGTTCTCATCTGCATCTTTTCCTCAGGTTAGTAATACTAAAACTGATTGTTGGCGCTAATTTTGTGAGCCTAAATTTCTTGGTTTAGGCTTTTAGTTGATTTCTTGGATAATATAAGTGCGAATCAATGCAGGTCACACACTTGGAAGGTGGGAGGGATAAGAATACAGACAGGTATTATTTCTATATATATAATCTAGACTTCTTCAACTTTTGAGAATCTACTTATGTTGTTACATGATTTTCCCTAACTAGTTACTCAAGGTAGTATTGTTGTGGAGAGATACATTATGATTTAAGTTCCTCTGGTTGTGTTATTTGAAGTATTGAAGTTATGACCTAATGTATTCCGCAGACCAGTACCTATTCTCATCTTGTTGTTGGTGAAGGATTTCTACAGAAGTACAATAATTTCCTTGTTGTTTCACATGCAACATAACTTGATTTCAATTACACCTTTGACCCAAAAGGACTCTTTCACCATCCGAAGCTAGTCTTTCGGCCGACAGGCTGAACCCATTGGGCCCCACCACGTCAATGAGGTTTGCGCGCATGATACAGCTAGCTGATTAAGGCATGCATT
>NC_057794.1:568187708-568208092 GCF_018294505.1 Triticum aestivum
GGGCACTCTTATTTATCCAAATCCCCCACCCGCCACTTTCCAAATCGGGAGAAAATTACATGTGTGGAAGTGAGTGCTGCAACGCGCGCGCGCGAATTAGCATTTCCCCTTTGACAGTATCTTTTCTAGTTATATACTAGTAAAGTTATCAGATAAAAATAATTAGTGATATGTACTTCCATTAACCCATATACAAATACCATTTTGTGCTATTGTGTATATGAGTGATCAAAGCTTTAAATCTTGGACTGCACACTTTAAAAAGTACAGTTATTTGAGAATGCAAGCAGTATGCTCTTGGTCCAGGAGTGAGTTGGGTCATCAACTGCTGTCAACCCATGCAAGGTTCTGCTGCTTTTGGGAGATTTGTTGATAAAAAGAGACGTACGCAATCCGCACAATAGCTTGTGTTGTTTCATTAATTGAAAGATCAGTGGTGTCATAAATTAGTGAGACGTGGATACGCTACTAAATTTGACCTCCGTATTTCTACCCTCTTTCACTTTTTTTCTGTTACACTATCCATATGATTGTGGTGAACCATCTTGAGCGAACTGTGATTAAATATCTTAATTGTTGCAGTTCTGATTTCATTTTGTTCGCTGGGGGAAGTGTTTGGTCGCTGGACTGGTGCCCAAAGTTGTGCGACAAGCCTTGTTCTCGTGTAAATTGTGAGGTTGTGATCAACTGACTGATGGTCATGAACTAGTAGCTCTTTTGTTGTGAATCATGATTCCAAAAAAGCTCGTTTGTCATCTTATTATCCAGTTTCTGCCTTGTAAGACTATCTGGAGAAATGTTTTGTTCATCGCCCAGATTTAGCAATGAGAAAAATGCCATTATAGTGGCTCCCAAACCCACATCTCAATGATATATTGATTTGTTTTACTCAACTGTATTACTTTATGTTGGCATATAGAAATATGTCTAAGAAAACCTCGGGACATCCATCAAAGTACTTTTCTCAAATGCATTTGCATGCAGGCTCATTGCATGGTTTGCGCTTGTTTTTCAGTGTCTATGAATAGTAATCTTTTGTTTTTTTTTAATTGCATGAATTTATTTGGATATAAAAAAAGATAACAAGTAGAACATATGAGGTACTTAGAGCTGATCACGATTTTCTATCTGTTGCAGTATCTTGCTGTTGCTGCTCATCCTCCTGGTTCTTCTTACCATAAGCTTGGTATGCCATTGATTGGCAGAGGTATCATTCAAGTTTGGTGTCTCGTAGCACCCTTTGAAGAGGCAGATCCTCATCAGTCAATGATTGCGTACAGTAAGAGCAATCGTAGAGGAAGGCCTAGAAAAATACCAGACGAGAATAACTACATTGAGAGTTCATCAGTTCCTCGAAAACCGATAGGGAGACCAAGAAAGATAAAACTGATAACCACTGATGATCACACAGAACCATGTCTGAAAAAACCAAGGGGCAGACCAAGAAAGATAGAACCAGCAACTACTGCTGATCAGGAAGAACCAAGTATGAAAAAACCAAGGGGGAGACCAAGAAAGATAGAACCAGCAACTACTGATGATCACGAAGAACCAAGTATGAAAAAGCCAAGGGGGAGACCAAGAAAGATAAAACCTGCAACTGCTGATGATTATGCAGAACCAAGTCTGAGAAAACCAAGGGGGAGACCAAGAAAGATAAAACCTGCAACTGCTGATGATTACTCAGAACCAAGTCTGAGAAAACCAAGGGGAAGACCAAGAAAGATAAAACCTGCAACTACTGCTGATCATGCAGAACCAAGTCTGAGAAAAACAAGGGGCAGACCAAGGAAAACCAAGTGCAATGTCCATTTGAATGCTGCATCATTTGATGCCGCATCATTAGCACTTGGCTTGTGCAATGCAAATTACAAGGAAGAATCAAGTGCCCAACATAGAAAGAAGTCTGTTTCAACAGAGTGTAGTTCTTCAACCACATTCAGTGGCAAAGAACAAAACAATCAGCCAACTCCCAAACCAAGTGACAATGTGGTCTCAGTTGAAAAGTGCAAGAAAGAATTACTTGTCTACACCAGAAGGCGTGTACGACCTCCTACAAAGAAATCTGCTCCGAATGAGACTTGCTCACTGGCTCTTAGTGATGACGTACAGAAGATGGAGACATCCTACACATCCATCATGCCAAATAATCATTTGTCTTCTGTTGAGGATCCCAAACTATCGGGTTCATCTATGAGTGAAGACATGACTAATGAGGCTGGTTTGGTTGGATGTAAGAGCACAGTTATTAACTGTGAGGTCATGGAAATGAATGATGGTGAGGCTGCCAATCAAGTTGTCCATGCTCCTTTTGAAGATAGTGCCCAGATGATTGTTGAAGTGGAAAATACAGAAGTATCTCCAATACAAAAATCAAGTAAAAATGATAATATAATTACTTGTGCAGAAAACTCAAACCTTTCTGCAATCCCCAAGGGCATTCATCTACCAAGGGTCGTCTTGTGTTTAGCTCATAATGGAAAAGTTGCTTGGGACATCAAATGGAAGCCTCCTTTACAAAATCAGTTAGAACAGAAATCACGTTTGGGTTTTCTTGCAATACTGTTGGGAAATGGCTCACTGGAAGTGTGAGTACATCCTATGCTAAATCATAATTTTGAATCATTTTGCCATCACTTTTTAAATATCACTATTTATGTACTTATTCATTTTTGTGCACAGATGGGAAGTTCCATCTCCAAGCATAATCCAGAAGATATATTCATCTTCTTTGATGAAGGGTACCGACCCTCGCTTTCTAAAGCTGCGGCCTGTATTTAGGTGTGCTAAAGTGAAGTGCGGGAACATACAGAGGTATTACAACTTTTACTTTCATCGTTCTGCTATTAAACTAGGTGGTGGATTTAATATTTCTGTTAAATTTGTCGGCATGAATTTTCATTTTTAATTCATTTCCTCTTTGTAATGGTAAACAGCATTCCCTTGACAGTTGATTGGTCGCCTTCTCCTCATGATATGATACTGGCAGGATGTCATGATGGAACGGTATCTTTTCTGCCTGTAGTAAATTATTTTCTTAGTTTAGATCTAATAACTGCACCGTTTGGTTAGAAGGTGATGTGCCGAAAATTTTCATTGTTGGATTTTGATCTTCCAGGTTGCTTTATGGAAGTTCTCTACAGACTTGCCAGCACAAGGTATTTTAATGGTTTATTACCTCCCTTTTCATGGTATTTCATATGACTTATGCCATTCAGATGACATGTCTGACTCGGGAACTGTTTACTTTCACATGTTAAAGAGCAAGCTATTGGATTTCCTGAACTGCATATCTCTTATTTTATTTTGTTGTGTGTTATATTAATCGGCTGTTCTGGTTAATGTATAGATTCAAAACCTTTTATGTGTGTCACTGCTGAGTCTGTTCCCATCAGAGCCCTCTCGTGGGCACCATATGTAAGGTACTAAGTTGTGTTATACTTCTATTCCATTCCAAAAGGTAAGCACTGAGTCTGACTCCGTATCATCTTGACAGTGAGGAAGAGACAAACACCTTTGTCACTGCTGGAGATGATGGCCTAAAATTCTGGGATTTAAGGTAGCATAAACTCTACTAGGAACTGTAATAAATAATTCTAATCTTTGTTGTGGACAAACTACTCTTTGCCACCCCATTTCTGATATTGCATATATGCAGCTGTACCCAGGAATTTTTTTCCACAAGTGAATTGGCTGCACTTTGCAGTTTTTAGAAAGATGCATCTTTCTTGTGCTGTTTTGTAATGATAACATTTGGGTCAATAAACAAAGGTGCATTTAATCTGCAAAATCTGTTATCCTCATATGAACATATATGGAACACCTTTCAACAAAAAACAAAAAATCATGACTTTTAGTTGCAACAGGCCACAGCTGCCCTCAAGTTTTACGAAAATTTGAAGCGAAAGTAAGTAATGATAGGTGGTGTAGCAGCTACTATTGAAGACTCAAATTTCCTTGCACCAGCATAACCTTAATTGAGTAAATATTGTGAACAGATAATAATATGATTGTTGGGTTCACAACCTTTTTCCGCTATAATTGTTTGAATGGGCTGCAATATTTGAATACTGATTTGCATCCATAAAACTCGTTTGTTGCAGAGATCCATACTGTCCTCTGTGGGAACTAACTACTGCCCCAAGGGCTGTTTTAAGTCTTCATTGGTTAAAGGATGCAAGGTAATATTTTTGTCCCATTTGCAGCAAATAAATCTCATTTGATTTGTAGTAATATGTCTGATTCCTTCCGTAGTAAACAAAACCTGCAGACACTAATGTTACTCAGCTTCCTTCAGTACCCAGTGAGATAGTGACTTGGTTTTGTCTTGTTTTCCATTTTTTTTCTTAAGTTAAAAACTAGGTAACTTCATATGCGGATCGCTATTCTCACTGAAGTTGAAATGCAAATCACAGTTGCAAGAAAATAAGAAAAATGATTTATTTATGTTCTTATGCAATCCATGGCTCATTTGATCTCTGATTTGTCAGCATGCTAAGTTGCTAAGGTAGTTTTATTATTTGTTTACAGAACAAACTATGGCTTCTTAAAAACGTAAATGATTCTCCATTAATTCTTTGTTGCTTTGCTATTGGTGCTCTACGTTTGTGTTGATCTAGGCCCTGCTGTAGCTTGTACTTCGAACTCTTCTACCTTTTCAATAAAAAGAAACACAAAGGTTTTGTGTTTTCTTGAGAAAAAATTAAATGATCTAGAACCATGCCTAATCATATATTGACTACAATTAGGCATGAAAAAAGTAAACGACTTTATCTACCCATGGAAATGGCTAATGGAAATGCTCCTTTTATTGTGAAGATCTAATGTGTTACATTCTTTATTATTGACCCAACTAACAGTGATTGTTGCTGATGTCTACTGTGCTTGAATTAAAGCCAGTTCTTCCTGGCATTTTGTTTGAATCAATACGACAACCTTTTCTTCCATCTTTTAACCTTATCTGTTTAATAAATTTACCTTGGTGTTTTCCCTTTTTTAATCAAGCATCAGATAGCTTAGTTACCATTATGCCCTATATCAACATGGTAAGGCAACCATGTTTTCCTTGGTGGGGCAAGTAAATTGGGGACTAGGCCTATCCATTTTTGTCAAAACTGCTGCGTCTATAAACCCCTGAGGAACATGACATAGATCCCAGACCTATCCTTTCGCTTGTCCTAAACATAGTGGAGACATAGGACTCAGGTGGCTTGTAATTGATTGACATTGAAGGATGGCTAATCAAAACTATTGTATTCCACTCCTTTTTTGTGTGTTTTTGTCCATGATTAGGCTTCCCTTGATTATAACGGTATGGTCTGGATTAGTAAAATATAGTGGTAAAATCTCTATGGGTTGAAAGTTCTACTTCGCTCCCAACATGGCCTTACTATGTATATGTGCAGGTTATAAAAAAAAATTCTGTCTACTAGGTTAATAATGCTAACTGTTATTATCTTTCATGTCCAGAGGTATTGTCATCTCATTGGAAGATGGTACATTGAAGTTCCTCAGCTTACCTACAATAGCCAATGATGTACCTGTCACCGGAAGGCCATTCACTGGGACTAAAACTCAGGGCATTCGTACTTATCAATTATCAGAATATTTGATATGGGACGTCCATGTCTCAGAAATTACAGGTACATTTCCAGAACCATGCCTAATCATAGTCAATATCCGGCCTAAGCAGAGTGCAGTTACAAGTTTCCTAGTAAGAAGCCTTGGGTGGTACCTTTTCTTGGACTGTTGTGTCAAAGAAATGAATATAAAGCTTATAATTATGTTATTTGCCGTATATAATAATACTTAAATTGTTTATTATTTTAGTTATATTCACCTCTGATAAGATTCTGTTTTGGATACTTGATTTTCTTTTTTGTGATATTTATAATTTTAACAATGCTCTCCTACATTTTGGACACTTGATTTTTTTTTTTAAAATCTCTATACAGAAGTAAGGAGAATGAGTAGCTTGTTGTAAAAATATCATACTGAAGCATGATATGATTCTTGAATTGGCAATAATTCTTTGCCTGTATACAGGTCAAGCAGCTTATTGCGTGGTAGATGGTACTGCTGTGCGCTTCCAGGTGAACTCGCTAGCCTGTATTCATTATCTACTTGTACCTGTCATCCAGATCTGTGTGCTAAATGAATATTGCACACGTGTAGCTTACTAAGAGATTCTGGGAGAAGAAACCTGGGAGGAACCGTGTACCTTATTTCCTCTGTGGTTCACTGGCAGAGGAGGGGACAGTCATTAAGATCGGTGGCACGTTGCAAAGCTCTCCTTTATCGAATGTTCCTCTGGTCACGAAAAAGGGTCCAGAATCATGCCAAGATGTAGATCAAACGGACGATATGCGGAAAGAGGAACTACGGACTCTCACTAACTCAGGTAAAAGTAAAGTAAAACCCTCTCCATTTTGCTGCAAGTCATATCATTGGCTTACTGCCTGACATGCCTGCTGAACTACACTGCAGAACATGTAGATCCAGAACTCAGAGATGGTGAGCTAGATGAAGGCCGAGAAACTAGTGCTCTAGTTTTAGCTGATGCTCTAATGCAAGAGAGTGATGGCATGCACAACGGCCCAGTTGATGAAAACGCTAAAGACGACTTGGAGGCCTTCCCTCCCAAATCTGTAGCGCTGCATCGGTTGAGATGGAACACAAATAGAGGCAGCGAGAGATGGTTATGCTATGGAGGCGCCGCAGGCATTATTCGTTGTCAGAGGATCTAAGGGACAAGCATATATAATTGGGCCGCAAACCAGGAGAATCCGTGGGTGTCCACCCATCTACACAATAAGCTGTTGCAGCAGCAATATATGGTAGGTTTGCCTGATTTTTGCCGATTTCCGCAGTTATGGCTGACAGAGCTAGCTGTGTATCTTAGCAACTCCAACAGCAGCAGATCCTTGTAGTTTAGGAATTCAAGTTGAGGCAATTGGAGCTTCATATCTTGGGCTCAGAAAACAATAGGAGCTACTTGTGAGAAGTATCAGCTCAGCACTCAGCAACTGACTGATGTTTTTCTTAGGCTGTAACATGTGTACATGTACTGTTGACGCAATCAGACAAATTGCGCCGATCCGATTTGTAAGTAATAGGGACAAACTGAACAGTGTTCTGCCAAATATGTGAGTAATAGTGAACAATAATGGAAATCATGATTGGTCGAAAGCTGCGTGCAGTTTTCGTGAAGGGCCGGACTAGTATTCCCATCTTCTCAAATTTTGACTTGTATTCCCATCTCAAAGTTTAAGTTGTGTCTGATTTTTTTACGATCTTCAATATACTATTTTGACCCAGATTTTTATACATAATGCATATGTCCAGAGTAAAAAGACATGACAAAAAAGTACTCCCACCATTCCATAATTCTTGCTGTTTAGTTTAAATTTGAACTAAAGCCACGACAAGAATTATGAAACAGAGAGTAGTAGCATGCAAGAAAACACGTTGATATCATTTTTACATGTTTGATCCATATACCTTTATGAGTATTAGTGGTTGAAGTTTTAAGACGTTATTCCGCAAATAAGGAAAATGTTTTTAAGACTTGACTGCGTGTATGTATAATAGTACAATCTGAAAGATGGAATGCTTAATAGATATTGGACTGGGTTTCTAGACTCCAGTCAAATCCAGTAGTAGTACCAAACAATATGGGCGAACAATTTTTCCTTTCTCCGGAGGGGGATAGTATCACGTTAATTATTAACTCAAAATGTTTTGGAGCTTACACAGGAATGCTAGTCAACGAATTTGCTAGACCAACTCTTTCGTGTCGCTCCCCCCGCGGACGACTTGGGAGCTCCCACCGCCGCCTAAGGTTCCTCCCATCCCACCCCTCTCCCACTGCTGTTGCCGGTGAAGATCAGAGCTGGTGGGGCCGCCTAAGGTTCCATGATACAGTTGTCTAGGCTGCAAGCGTGGGCTCGGACGTGTCAAGTTGTTCCGGACCGATGGGGTTCCATTGGTGTGATCCAAGTGTTTGGGGCCGCAGTGGTTCTCCGTTGGTTGTGTTTGTTGGGGGGTCCTATGGATCCATTGTTTGGGAGTAGTTCGCATGTGTGGGTAAATTTGTGACGGTTTTACCCAGTTTTCTGTCAATTAACCGGACAACTCTCTTCTTAATTAATGAATGAGGCTCCGTTTCAAAAAAAAAGTACTTGGTTGTGGCTGGCTATGTACAGTCCTACAGTACATTAGCAAAAAGATTCACTAGCCGCTACTCAACAATCTCCATGACGCACAGCTTGTCAGGAGAGCAAGAATCCAAAACACTTGTAACATTGGTACTCAACCGGTGAGAGTTCGGCCCCTCTGGCTGGACGGTGACCCACTGGCCGTCGACAAGCTCGACGTGTTCGTGCTGCTCGGGGTGGGCAGAGAACCTGGCCTTGGCGACGTCTCGGCACATCTTGTTCAAGTGGTCGATGGAAAGGATCAAATCGAAACCATCTTCCGTCTTGTCGCTGGTCTTGCGGAGCTTGACACCGACATCCACACTGCGCGAACTTGCAGCACCGAAGAGCAGAGGATGCCCGAGGACTAGTTCGTCAGAGGGGCTGCATATCTGTCGGAAAGTAAAGTTCGTTTCAGGGACCGGTTCCAGACAAAAGAAAGATAGCAGTTCTTATAAGAGCAGAAAATATAACTTATTCATGAAAGGAGTTTGAAGTTGCGATGTTTACAGATACTAGAAGGAGTAGACATGGTCTCCAAGACCAAACGTCTGCTTGCTTTACCTGCTTACAGAACAAAGACACGGTGGACCACATCCTTGTACAATGCGTGGTTGCTAGGGAGACTTGGTTCAGGTGCTTTCAATCACTTGGAATCACCGTCCAATGTCCTAACCACCAACATTCTATGGAGGAATGGTGGATTGGATCTAGGAGAACTTTCCACGGCAAAGCCAAGAGGGGCTTCGACACTGTGATCATACTTATCGCCTGGAACCTTTGGAAGTAGCGTAATGCTCGAGTATTTAATAACAGGGAAAAACAGGAGTCTGGACAAGCACTAGTGGATCACATCTTAGATGAGTTAACCTCTTGGAGGGGAGCCGGTGCGGTGTGTATGTGTGTGTGTGTGGACTATTCAGTGAGTAGTTAGTCTTTGCTTTTTCGGTGTGGGTGCACTGGCATTGTTGCAAGAAACGTTTGCAAGTATCTTGTACATTTTTGCTCTACCTTCTATAAAAATATGGTATGCCATTGGCGTACTCTCGAAATAAAAAAGTTGCGATGTTTAAATCCCATCAATTTAAAATGCTGGCATGCTTCTCGCTGATGTTGTTTTAGCAGGCTATAAGTGTTCAGTTGCAGATTGCAGGTAGCCGCAAGTTTTAAAGAAGATCTATATTTCATAGACCGAATAAGTCAACGCAACAAAAAGTAAAAACTGAGAAGAAATGCGAGATGGGGGGACACGCTAGGTGAATGGCACATGTTCATACCTGTACGTACTCTATGCCCATTGCATTGAACGATTCCAGAATTTTATTTGATGATAGTGAGCTGAAAATCGCCCCAGATCCAGCTGGCCTTTGAAGTATCTCCCATGGGGACTTCAGCAGAATTTTTTTGCTCCCTAGCTCAGAGGACAGACTGACAACTGGTAGTTTCATCTCTTCAAGGACCCATAGCTGCAAATGGATTCAGTGGAACATTAAATAAGTAGAGGAGCTGGCTTTTGAGATCCGAAGTTACAAACAAATTAGAGATTAATGCTGGCGAAGAAAGATTTCTATATTCAGAACTGAACATGACAGGGATCTCTATCCATTTGCCACTCGACTCTCTTAAGACTGAAAACCAAAAGAGAGTCAAGCGCCGCACTCTACATGTACAACTGAACTGGTGTACATATGCTGGTAAGCTTATATACACAAGAACAAATTTCGGGTTCTACATACATTTCAAAAGGCAATCTTAAAGTAACTGCTTGACTGGAATGTTCAATGTGGAATGTACAATAACAAAAATGTGAGGTGTGCGCAGTTCCACCAAGAACGTGAACTCTAATGAAATTGCCAAACTATTAAATGGAAAAATGGAAAGGAATAGTCACATTAACACACCTATTTTTTTGGAAAAACAGAGAACACCTACGTAAACTCGTAGTAGGACAATGTACTGTACCTTCTGAGTGTCAAAACCAAAATAGTCGTTCTCTATCAAGTAGTTCCGAACTGAATCCACATGATCGCCAGGAGAAACAATAACAAAAGGGGGAGATATATGATTTTCTTCTACCTGCATCAAACAAAAATGAATAAGATTTGTCCACGCATTAGTCATTGTTTCAGGTGGAACTGTAGCAAACAAGCAGCAACTAACTGATAACCACTGTAAATTCAATCCTTAGTAAATACACCCTCCGTCCGGAATTAACAGTCGCTGAAATGAGTGTATCTAGACGTGTTTAAGTGTGTAGATACACTCATTTCAGCGACAGTTAATTCCGGCCGGATGGGATAGTAGATTAGAATTTAAATGATATTTTCACCAAAGCATATTCCTGAATAGTAGACCAGAGCACAAAAACTTCAGCAGTAAAGGACATTGATCAACCTTGAACATAAGGAGGAATGAACTTAACAGTTCTCAACCTTTACGATTATTATGTTCTTCACGCAAGCTCAGGTAACATATGAAACAATCAAAAACAAAATAAATATGGAGAAAGTGCATTTGATTGGTGCTACTATATCCAGTTCCAATACAGAAAACAGTGCAGTGGCCATCATGAATAATGCATACCTTCATTAACTCACTAAAAGAGTTAAGCAATCTCTGAAACTCAGCATCCACAATATCAGAGTCTGAGTCATTTGTAACAAGTACAATTGCTGCTTTTGACTTTTGAAGGATCTCACAGCCTTTGCTAAATTCACTACTGAAGACATTCTTCTCTTTCTCACCATGATTCATGAGGGTTTCGCGAGGTATCCTCATCACGTTTTTTCTTGATGAAGAGGAATTGGCAAGAACATTCTTTGACATGCTGAAAATGACCAAAGTTTCAAAGAGTAAGCTGCAGGCTAGATTAAAAACTCAGGACAGACCACAAATGCATATTGTTTGACCAAAATAACAGAAAGACTGATATTGTTACATATGAGGAGCATTCTGGAACTGCATTCATGAATATATAGAAAACATTTAATGAGCGTGATGATGATCAAATCAGCTTCTTTTGAAAATACTTTGGCAAGACAGGGAATAACGGGAATCCACAGTTCGTACCTGTCAACCTGCTTGCTGACGCTATGCATTGCATGTTTGAACAATTGGAAGTCAATGCTCGCAATTTGTTCAGCAAGTGAAGCCTTTTCGAGCTTGTCCCCTGATAGCAAACCTTCCAGAATATGGCCCTGTTCCATTTCATGTAGTACCTTCTTTGCTGCAGTTATGCGACGCTGTAGTTTCTTCTTTTCCTTCCAATCCTGTAACGATTTAAAATAGAAATTGTTTATTTGAAAGAACACAACAAACAACAAAAAATAGCTCAGATCATTGCATCAATCTTGGTTAGAACCTAAAGCAAGACATTTCAATCACATATGCTCATTGAAAGAACTGTTATATGAGATGCATCTATCATCTACAATAGTCAGGAAAGGTGCTGCTGCTGGTATCAACATTATAGCTCTTTAGATCAGACTTTTTTTTAAGTGCAAGTTATGTACCACAAAAGAGATCATGGCATGCAAAAAAAGGATGGCGCGGACCTAACCATCGCACGCCTTTCTTTCTTTGATTTCTCAGGACGTGTGTTGACCTCAAGAAGACCCTTTGGTGGTGTAATCCACATCTCTCTAGTCTCCATATCAATATCAGGCACAATATCTTCAGCAAATGGAATCCACACGTGCTGACGGGATGGAGTTGAATCCTGATTTTCTGAATCAGTCTGCACAGCATTCTCAGCAGAGCCAACCATAACCTGGAGAAGATCGCCACCTCCAAAATTGAAGACCTGTGCAACAGTGCCTACAAGCTTGCCTGTATCCTAGGAAGGGAAACAAAAGGACTAACTTCGATTATCAAAATTGTGAAGAAAACCATCTATGTATGGAGGAAACAACCAGCATAATATGTCAATGCCAGTGTACATTTTGATGGTGGTGTTTACTTATAGTGGGTAGAAGGAGCAATTTGGCGACGCAACAATGACAAGTTCCAATATTAGCAATAACACAGTTTGTTATATAAATGATATCGCAGCTTTTAATAGGAAAAAGTATATGGTTCTGGTATTTAATGTTACTTAACCTGAAGTATCTTATACAAGATTACATAAGAATGACACAAGTATAGTACTATTTTACAGGATGCGCGTGCCTTTAATTTGATTACCCAAGGGCCAAGGCCAAGGCAACCACCCAGAGAGCCAGCAACATACCACATGCACTTTTCATCCAGCTATCCAACTGCAATTCAATTCTTGTAGGCATAAAAGAATAACAATGTTGGTATCACTGCGCTTTTCACCTTACTCATGGTGTGGCCTCATTTTTGTAATGGAAAGAAACAAATGAAACACACCAGAAACTTAGGGGGTGAAAACATCATGGACGAAATATATATGTACCTTGACAATAACAGTCATGCCAACAAGATCGAGCGAATAGATCTCATCCTCCTCCAGTTCCGGCCTATCCTCGGTCTTCACGAGAACAGCCGAACCAACTATCTGCCTGGCCTAAGAAGAGTCACAAACAAAATCGCATCAGGAGCTAACCATCGTGACTAGTTCTTCAGACTCGCGGATTCAGAGATAACGAGTGACCCAGGCACAGAAATGCAAACAAGCAGACCTCGTCCAAGGAGTCGACGCCGTCGAAGCGCACGATCCAGCCCTTCTTCCCCGTGTGGGCTTTCCCCCTGACGAGCTCGAACTCCCTGACCTGCATCTTCCCGGCGGCGCGAGCCCTCAGCCACCTCTTCCCCGGCTGTTAGAACCGAATTCGAACAAACGGACGAGAAATGCTCAATTCCACCGCCAATTAGCATCAAACCAAGCTCGCCTAGAAGAGTTACCGTGGCGAAGCGGAGCTCGGGGAAGTCGGTGCGGGGCGAGACGAGGACGTCGCCGCGCACCCCGTGCGCGCCGCTCACGTACCCCACCTCCACCAAGTCATCCTCCTCCACGAGCTCCTCATCTTCACCATACTCCTCTTCTTCATCTTCCTCGTCCTTGTGCTCGTGCTGCGCGTGGCTGGGGCTGGGGCTGGGGCTGGAGAGCAGCGCGGCGGCGGGGCGGGTCGGCGAGAGGGTGAAGCGGCGGGGAGGGAGGCGGGAGAAGGGCGCGGGGAGGCGGCGGCACGGGGAAGGGCGGAGCGGGAGGGAGAGGGAGAGGGAGACCGGCGCGGAGGTGGAGGCCGGAGACGCCATTCTCAGCGAGGGAAGAGGATAGACCCACCCGAGGCTAGCGAGGGGAGAAGGGAGGAAGGTGGTTCGGGGTTTTAGCCCCGGCCCGTGGGCTTCGAGAACATCTATGTGGCTGGGCCGTGTCGGAATTGCCGATCAGGTCACATCTTTAAAGGCTCCCCCTAGCACTCAAAAACAAAAGATCTTTAAAGGCTCCCTCTAAAAAGAAAAATGAAATAATATATTTTAAAAAATGTAATAATGGGAAGAGTATGTATATAAAAAAATAGGTCAAGAGGGGAATTTTCAATTCTTGTAAAGGTTCCCCACTGCTACTTACTTTGGGCTTCAGAGTCCAGCTGGTTGAATATCAAAAAATGTTGCTGTGTTGAAAGTGGTCAAGGGTGAAGTTTCTGCTTCTAGATTGCTTATATTCAGTTAAATGGAATTTTCTATAAGAACAAGGAATGACCACGGAAGATTAGAGAGCTTGGTGACAAAAATTCTTTCGAAAAATGTTGATGACCTGATTGAATTCCCAACATTTCATCTGTTAGTGGGTGGTGTGCCTGTCAAGATTTGTGAATGGGATCATCTTGTTGATCCATTTGCAGAGTTAACTAAAGTCATAGTTCAGATAGAAGGAATTCCCCCAAAGTGGCGTGCATGGAAGATTTTAGCCGAGGTAGCTTCTTGCTTTGGAATCCTTGTGGGTGTGGAATGGAGTGGGATTTTTAAAAGCTTTTATGAGCTCATTAGAGTGAAAGTGGCTTGTAGAGATCTCACAAAAAACCCCTTTGAGAGGCTTGTGGAGATACGAAGGAAGCTATACTCGTTGTTCTTTATTGTTGAAGGTTTTGATCAGGTGGGTGAAGATGGTGATGATCACAACCCTGACAGTGACAAGCATAGTGAAGAAAAAGGTGGATAAGGATTCTGATGTTTCTGATAAAGATAATATGGATGAAGATGGTAATGAATCAATAGGTGAACTTGACAAAGCTAACTTCCCTAGGAAAAGTGCTTCTTCTGTAGGCTAAAAACAAAACAAGTGTTGTTTGTTTCTTCTATGGATTTCCACCCTCACGAACTTCTTGTTTCTTTCCATGAGAAATTCATTGAGGAAACCAGAAACAAATCGCTCCCCAAACCCGTTGTGATCCTTATGGATGTTGACCGTGTTAGTCCTATTTGTGATAATAACATTGCTTCAGAACATGAAATTGAACCTTTATCTGTTGATATGGAGCACCGTTCTGAACACCCGAGCAATTTCGAGATGGTTTACTCGGATGGAGAAGAGGAGAACTTGTTACTTGAGATGCAATGTCCTCCTGAAGACATGACTATGGCCTTAGGCTATGTTAAGAGATCTTTATTGGAATCTTTGGAGAAAGATGAATCTGAGAAGAAACTGAAGAGTATTGTGGAGCCTGTTACTAAATGGGGCCCTAACTATCCAACAAGCCTATTACAAGGAACCATGGCAACATAAAAGATCATGGACAAGGATGCAACTTATATGAAGAAAAAGAATATGGAGATACTTGCTTCTTTTAAAGGGAAATCTTTGCCAACTTTGACCGTGAAGAACTTGCTAATCGAACTACTAAGGTAGATATTGCATTGGTGATACTACCCCTGAACAAAAAATATATTATCCTTAACATGGTGGAATCTAAAAAACAAAACTGTCTTAAGTTGCTAACTATAGTCCTGAAACCTTTTCTTCCCGATAATCTTGACCCTTTTGAACAATATGAATTTAGTTGTTCTTCACCTATTATTTCTATTACTATTCCTAGGTCAGGGGGCACAGCTGATCTAAATAGTGATAGTCCAATCTTTCACACTAGGAACATGCCTTGTGCCTTGTCTCATCCTCTTAAAATCCAATGATTGGTGCCTTATGGAATATTTGAGGTTTAGGGCAACATGATAAATTGAAGTGTCTTGCTGAATGTTTGAATAATAATCATGTGAATTTTGTTGGTTTCTTTGAAAAAAAAGAGAGTTCATTGATGATAGCATGCTTAAAACCACTTCTGGTAGGATTGAGGTTAATTAGCACTACTTACCTGCTATTAATACTACTGGTGGCATTATTGTGGGGCTTAAGTGTTATTTGTTTGAGGTGATTGGTTTTTCCAATAAAAAACATTGCATTATAGTGATTGTTAAAAAACAGTAAGAAATGGGGTTTCCTTAGGCACTTTCACTAGTAGAAAAAGGCCCATTTGTCCCGGTTCATAAGGCCCATCTGTCCCGGTTGGGGAACTGGGACTAAAGGGTCGTTACTAATACCCTAGGTCTTTAGTCCTGGTTCTTATACTAACCAGGACAGATGGGCCACCACGTGGCCGCTCCGGCGAGCCCAGGAACGAGGGCCTTTGGTCCTGGTTGGTAGCACCAACCGGGACCAATAAGCTTCCACGCGTCAGCATTTCAGGGGCTGTTTTTTTAAAAGGAGGTGGTTTAGGGGTTTTGGGGTTTAATTTAGGTTGGTATAGGTAGCTAATAGAGAGATTTGTCCTCTCTTATCTCCGTGCTACTGCTACTGCTATGCCTAAACATGACTTAGATTGAAGTGAGGCAACATGTGGTGCATGTCGAAAGTAATACTAATCCTAACTTGATCAAGTTTGGATTGTACTACTTTCGACATGCACCACATGCATGTTGCCTTCACTTCAATCCAATCCATGTTCATTTCACCCGCTGATATATAATAACTCTTCATGCTCGCATCATGCATCATCATATATAATAAAAAGTCTACTAATCATCATCATACAACTTCTACTCGTTATTAATAACAAGTCATACGATCATCATCCTCATAGTCATCGAACCAACCCTACTTAATTGTTCTTAGCACATGATCATCAGTATTAGGTAGGACCTAAATACCCTCTTTAAGGTAAAATAGCATAAAACAATATAGACCCTGACTCTCCATTATGGAGAATGGAGATCATCCTGTCTCCGATTCTTGCGCTTCACTTCCTTTTGCTTCCAAGAACCTCCTTACGACTGTCCATACATTTTTTCCATCCTTTGATTTGCATGTCTCCATTCCTTTTAGAAATCTGGTATGGACAGTTGAGATTCGTAGGATGACCTGGCTGTATGTTCAAAACATTAAGGCTACCTTTCTAATACATCAAATAAGGCACACAATTCTTTGGGATTATCTGTTGAAAAACATAGCAATAACTTCATAGTTAGCAATGATGTACTAGTTTAAGAAGTATGCAAAAGATGCACGGATGTCGTAATAGTAAAAAATCTTACCAGGGCATCTCCATGGTAGTTACCGTAGTTCAACACATGCACTAGTGGCACGTATTGACCATAATGTTGAGGAGTTTGATTGTAGATATTGTAATTCTCAATGTCAGTACAAAATCCAACCAGATGATTTTTCTCCTTGTAAGTTAATTCGGAGCCATCGGTGTAGTGGGTTTTGTCTACCATCTCCCGCATATTCTTTGAAGAATGAAAATAAGCTGTCAATGGAACTAAGCTGTCAACTATTTTGAAATAAACAATATAAATTAGCTAATAACTATGTTTGAGAAACTCACATAGCGGTAGAATTGGAGGCATATCAACAAGGACCCAAATGCCCATATTGTCTTGCTCGATTTCAGGATCACCAAGATCCACGGTGACAAGCATACCCTCATCAAAACCATACATCTTGCAAAGTGCTTCCCATTTTTTGCAACCAAAATGGGCTACGCTCTTAGAATTGTACAACTTTACTTCAAAATCCACATCATGATGAGTCCTTAGGTGAATTTTCTTTGTTTCGAAATTTTCATGGTCTTCAAAACCCATCCTCTCCAAGACATAGCGCCTTGCATGGCATGGGATAAGCTACTCGAATTGTAAAAGATGAAAATTACACGTTGAAATAGTTGTAGTTATGCTTAATTACGAAAAAAACACTTGTCGTCGTTGCGTACCGTTTCAACATCGAAGGTCTCCTCGAGCTTAATGCTGAAGCGCCGATCATCGTCCAGGTGAGGCATGTCGCACAGACCTCGATCATCGTGGCACCAGCTGCACTCCCCCAGGAGACTTTTGTCGTCTAATGACGACATTTCCTACGTTCATAATTCAAAGATTAAACTTGTACAATTAAATATATGTACTACAAAAACTAAATTAGATCATTATTATTCATTGCGGGTTGACTATTGGTCTATCGAGTCTTTTCTTGAAAACTCTCAGCTCACGTGGTGTATATATTCGACTCTCGGTGATGGTCGCTCCTCACTTTGTCCCCGAGTGCATTACACCAAAATGTCTAGCACACGGGAACGAAGGAGAAGCGACCCCCACGACAACAGTCGGGATTCTTCGTCCTCTCATATATATGGTGTAACTCTCCCTCACTGATTCCTCTCAGACATTTGCGACCGTCGGTGATGGTCGTTACTCCTTCTTTCCCTAGTGCGTAACAAAGGTCTAGCACCCGGAGAAGGAGAAACGACCCCCACGACAACAGTCGGGCTTCTTCGTCCTCTCATATATGGTGGAGACTCGACAGACTTAAAGTCAACTCGGAATATCATTTAATTATCTTTCTAAAAAAGGATTTGGCTGGTCTCACCTCGAGGTTGGAGGGGGTCAGTGACGGGGACGACGACGGGGATGATGGAGGGGGGCTCCTAGATTTCTGCGAAAACAAAAACCCTAGAAGCTATCAACTAATCATATGCATACGCCTTGCATAGTGCTCTCCAATTTTAGCATTCAAAGTAGGAGTAGTTTTCCAATTTGAGCATTCAATAAGCAAAATCAAATCGCAAAATAAAGTAGTATTCAAATTAGGATGCATTCAATTATAAGCAAAACTGTATCATATTTTGCGTCCGTACATCATCGAATATTATCACTAATACACCTTGAATACTATCATACATATAACATCGCTAGTACAGCTAGAACCGTAGCGCCCGACGGGTATCGGCACGGGCGGTGGACACCCAAAGAGAAGGAACCATCACAGGATCGCTCCAGTGAGATCCCTGAAGAACCTGCCAGGTATTGTCGAACCTGCCCTCCAACGCAACCATGTAGCGACGGACGTGCTCGTCCTCCTCGCTGACACGGTGACGTACCACCTCCGCGGTGTCCGGAAGCCTAGGCACCGTCACTGGCCCACGCGACCGCCACCAAATAAGGATCGGGTCAACGATGACTGGCTCCTCACCAACCTACGCCCCCCCGGAAGGTAGCACCTCCCAATATTAGCCCGACGGAGCCCAGTCCCGGACATGGCCCCTCTGATCAAGTCGGCCTCCTCCGCCGAGTCGACGACGAGGATGCGAGATAGGCATCGGCGACGTCGATGCGGGAATAATTGCTTGAACTAAAAAAAACTAGTTCTATTAATTTTCTAGCTAAAAATAAACTACTTCTATAGTAAAATAAAATAGTTTTATTAAATCAACTAGTTCAACTACTAATTAAGCACTTACTATAAATAAAATAAAATAGTACTTACTAAAAATAAACTACTTCTATATATAGTAAAATAAAGTAGTTTTATTAAATAAACTAGTTCAACTACTAAACACTTACTATAAATAAAATAAAGTAGTACTTACTAAAAATAAACTACCTCTATATATAGTAAAATAAAGTAGTTTTATTAATTAATCAACTAGTTCAACTAAAAATAAACTAACTTTAAATGCACTAACAGTAGAACTAATAACCTAAAATGTACTAAATCAACTAACCTTAAATGTAACTTTTGCAACACAATTTTTTCCTTTCCTCTTCTAACCATAAACATTGAA
Organism: Triticum aestivum; assembly: GCF_018294505.1. Lineage (NCBI taxonomy): Eukaryota > Viridiplantae > Streptophyta > Magnoliopsida > Poales > Poaceae > Triticum > Triticum aestivum. Next base: position 568,206,916 of record NC_057794.1, read on the forward strand.
CAAAAATAAAACTATACAGCCTACAGAAATGCTATGAACAAAAAACTATGAACACATACACATACACCCATCCATATACATGCATATCCATCCATACATATATACATACATACATACATACAAAAACAGGGGCGGCGGCGCGGCGCAGGGGGGCGGCGGCAGCCGCGGCGGCGCACGGATCGGGATGGGAAGGGGCTCACTGGGGGCTCGAGGCAGGACGGCGACGAGGCCGGTGACGAGGACGACGACGATGACGGCGACAAGGACGACGGGCTCGTGGGGGAGGGGTTACGCACGCGGCGAGGGCTCGGGGAGGAGCGGCTCGAGGGCGGCGACGGCGACGACGAGGACGACATCGACGGCGGGTCAGGGATGGGGCGACGGCGTCGGGGCAGGGGCTCGGGGCGGCGACGACGACGAGGAACGGCCTGGCGGCATTGGGGGGAATGGGAGCAGTTGGCGAAAATTTCACAAGTGCTACCTTATATAGCAAAACCAATGGTACCAGTTCGTGGCACCAATCGGTACCAATGCCCACCTATGGTCCCGGTTGGTGCCATGAATCGGGACCAAAGGTCTCTTTTCGGTAGCCCAAAGGGCGGGAACCTAAGGCCTATGGTCCCGGTTGGTGTCACGAACCGGGACCATAGGTGGGCATTGGTACCGGTTGGAGCCACAAACCGGTACGAATGTGCGCCTTTAGTACCGGTTGGTGGCACCAACTGGGACTAAAGGCCTTGTGCTGCCCGCATCACGACACGAAAGTTTAGTCCCACCTCGCTAGCTAAGGGAGCTCGAGAGTGGTTTATAAGCCCCACTCCCGCTGCCCTCTTGAGCTCCTCTAAAATGCAGGCTTTCGGGCCTAAACACACTGTATCTATATTGGGCCTTCTACGGGCCTGAATCCTGGCCCATGGGTGGGTTTCTAGTCGTATTCAGGCCGTGGTGGCCCAGTAGGTTGCTTTTCCCCCTGGTTTATTTCTTTTCTTTTCTGCTTTATTTATTTTATTTTGTTTCTAATTACTTACTTATTATATAATTTTGCTATTAAAGTTTCTAACAAAAAAGTTCTTTATGAAAATTCTTTTTGCTTTTAATGATTTTGAACAGAAAATACTTTGATAATTTTGTTTTATTTTGTTTATTTTTCCTTTTTTCTGTGATTCTTTTTGTTTCT
>NC_057794.1:568208350-568208872 GCF_018294505.1 Triticum aestivum
ACAGAAAATACTTTGATAATTTTAGTTGCATAAATTTTGTATAATTTTAGTTTCAATAATACTAGAGGTTTATATAAGTTTTATGAAAATTCTTTTTGCTTATTATTTTTCTATTAGAGTTTCATAACAGTTTTCCAGATCATTCTTTTTTATATTAGTTCATTATTTGAGCTAAATGACCCAAAAATTGAAAATGCACCATTCAAAGCCACATCATCAATTTTCAACCCTTTCTGACTTCATTTGTTATTTTTCATGCATTTATTGTTTTTTTGAGCTATATGACCCTGAAAATGAAAAGCCCTACAAATAAACTCTGAAAAGGTTGAAAGTTGGCATGGTATCATCATTTCACCCACATAGCATGTGCTAAAAGTTGAGAGGGTTACGGCAATAACTGGATGCACTTCATGTACAAAACGGACAATCTCTTTCGAAGTATCAGGGTTTCATACGGAAACTCGTCTGTTACAAAGGGATTTCATTTTTTTGAACTTATTTGAACTCCAGACTTTTTGTGTG